>NW_011967119.1:329024-377691 GCF_000949405.1 Vollenhovia emeryi | reverse complement strand
TACATTTATACAAGTTACCCTTGTCTCAATACAGTAAGCCAATCTTTTTTAATTCGATAGAGGAGAATAAGAATTATTGATTTTATTTTGATACTGTCTTATTTTTATACTAAATGAGGTTGTGACAAATAGAAATGCGTCAAGAGTATTTTTTGTCTCGGTAACAGAAATCCTTTCTGAGGGTGCACTAATGTGGATCCAACAGATTGTAACGTGATAAATGTATAGTCGTAATGAATATATTTCTCTAGGGGTAAATCGCCGACCAAAATCATGTACACCAATGCCTACTAATGCCCAATGGGCATTACGTAATCTTATTTTATTGAAAACCTGCTATCTCATATTATAAGCCTGTCTCATAATAGGGGACTTTCCTCTGTACGTATATTGACGATGAATAAAGGAGTAGTAGTCGCAGGGCAAAACTGATAAATCGTACGTCACATACACGAGAAGTTATATTTAATAAGTCACTGGATCGGAAGGAACTTCTAACTGGGTTTGTCTACGTATCGTTGCTTTGTAGCTCTTGACCGCAGTTTTGAAGAGGGAATTGCATTTAAATTTTATCTTTCCCGTATTTAATTTTACCGTACATCTGCGAGCTTGAAAATGTCGTTACGTTTCGCTGTATTGTAAGACTAGAGTAATTACACTGTAATATCCATCCCTGTAAATCCAACAAACAGCTCTGCTAAGTACCAACGTAAAATGTCGATAATCCCATCATCAATAGATTAAAGCTTGCCAGTTGAAACGTCGCGCTTATGGTATAAGTCCGCTTCGAATTGCCATTGAATTTGCTACCGTGCCTCATGCTAATGCGATATTACGATTTGATTAAGCGAAGAGGATTTCTGAAGGCTACTTAAATGCAAAACTCCAGCATGCGTTCTCCCGAAACACGTAATTAAAAGCAGTGCGATACTGAAATTTTCATTCTGGAGTTATGGTATCGTGTAACTTTTGGGTTGCAACTTTTTGTGAATAATTTGCCACAATATTCTAATTCGATTAAGTGACGAGGAGCTGCAACCTGGACACGCGGGTGTGTGCTCGAGTTAAAAGCGGCTTTACTACAAAATTATTTTATTTTGCACTTATATAATGAACATTTGACTCGTTTATTTCGTGGCTTTATTACTAATTTTCATATAAAGCGTTTTTGTAATAGCATTACTTTCGCAGCACATTATTCCTTTACATATCTAAACTAAAACATTACATACTATATGCAATTTATGTGTTAGATGTAACAGCAGCTATAAATAAATTATTTTCTGTGCTTTCGCAAGTGAAGATAATCTCAGAGAGAATCAACAGACTTTGTAATTAGTGCGAGGAAAACTTCTTTATACTAAATTAAACCGTCAAGTCTGATAATGAACCGCGTTTGTTAATTTTCGCCAGTTTGAACATTGAATCAACATTGTAGGGCGTAAATGCACAACGAAAGCAATATCGCAACAAGTAGGTCGTAAACGCATCGTAAACGGCATAGAGTATAAAAATAAAACGATTTTATGTCACGTAAAAGTACTCGCGTAAATTCTCCTCTCTCTAGCCTCTCGCTCAATCACAATGCGTGCGGATTCTTAGAAATGAACATTCGAAATAATTTCATTTGAATTGACCTCTAGCCCATATTAGATAATCTCTCTCACATAATCTCTGATGAAACTTGATCTAAACGATATCAAGAGAGTTTAGCTTTGGCGTATCCTATGGAAAGACCAAATTCGGTCAAGGTGGGATTTGCAGCCTCAGAATTGAGACGTTAAAACGTGCGACAGTGGTGGTGAGAACTCGTTGCGCGGTACCGCCTTAGCAATCGCGCGGTAAATCACGCCGCAGATGTAACTACTGTAAACGAGAGCCAATTGGTCATCCAGTAGTGATCGACGATGAAGTAGTCAGTTATCCTCGGGGGGATACACACGGCTCCGAGTAATTGAAACGTGTCTCTGCGGTATTATTTATTGCCGGCCGTAAATCGAATTTACCTACCTGTGTACCTTGCATCGAGGTCAGATTTATTGCCATCGTAAAAATATATCCCCCTTCTCGAATTTCCCCCCTTCACCACCCACGTGTATTAACCGACGCTTTCCCCTTTCACGACCTACCTCGTTGCGCGCTACCGACGAAGCGATTTCCGGCTTGGCAATCGTGTCGTTTCCCTTCGATAAGGACTTCACGCAGCTATTATAATCTTATCTTCGTAATTGAACAGCGTGGATAAGATCATATGTCTGTGCTGTTCATTAGTTTTTTGTTCCTCATTTTATTACGTGTCTCGCTTTTTTTACGATTGCAATAATTACGGCATTTTATGAAGTCGTTCTAATTATTCGCTTTAATGATTGGTTATGTGAGTGGCTTTTGCAAAAGATCTCATCAGCGTTATGGATCGTCATACAGATATATGTAAATATACGTTTATATACACGTGCGTATGTGTCTAATTAGCGTGTATCTCGCTGTCCATATCGTATTAGCAATAAATATTTTTTTAATTACTTGCGAAACGAGTTTAATCGTTTAAAAGTTTCGTATTCTTATCTCTTTTTTTTCATTGTTTATTATATGCATGAGAAAGTAATTGACAAATAAATCTAAGATGTTAAAATTAAATATATGGTAAATATTAGAAAATAATTATAAGAGCTATAGTAGAAGTTGTTTTCTCGAATGTGCAAAGTGGTGAGATTTGGCGATTGCATCGCGACATATAATCGATACTGCTATATTGTCAAAGTTGAGAGGATCACGAGTCAACGCTTTATTCTTTTGTCGGATAGACTTTACGGGAACGAAGCTAATCTCGTGTAAAGATTTAACGTCAACTGCAAGTTTCTCACTCTTTCGATGCCTCGTCACTATTTTCATCTTGAAACTTCTATGGGAGGATCTCCCGCCGGATAACGAAATGTGATATATACTTCGGTAAATTTATAGGACCATCAAAATTTCGCTATGAATAGCGTTAGACAGAAAGATGAAGTTGTAGGATCCCCTTTCTCGCAGCTTACAAAGTGTCTACTGGAGCAATTTTAATAAATTTTAATTATATGTATAAAAGCAACTTATATTAGAAAATGATTACGTTAAAAATTCGTTTTTGAAAACCTTGCAACATGTTATAGTCGTGACTCGAAGGACGCTCCATTATCTGTTTTTCCTACGATGCGCCAAAAAGCGTGGGGATCCATGAAATGCGAAATTATCTGTAAAGACTGAAGCTCGATAAAGAACGTCCGCTAATTACGTTAATAAGCGCAAAGGAAATAAACACTGGGTCGATACGAGCACTGGTCTCGATAAAGCGAGGCAGCCCATCCGTGTTTCCTTGAAATTTTCCAACCTCCGCCTGCCACTATATATCTAAAGTCTCGAAAGCGTTTTCACGCGGAATTGAACCTCGACGAGTGTGCAGCATCGCCTGGATCCCTTTCTTCTCTCGCCTCCCTTCCCCACGGGGCGCGACTTCCACCCTCGCCCGCTCTATTCCTTATCACCCGCACCACCCTCTCGCGACTCTCCCACGCCCGTCAAAGACCTCCTCGTTTCTCTCGGTTGTGCACCGTGGCGCCTGAATTGTCGCAGATTTTCTATGGGTACACTCCGTAGGCCACAGCTAGGGGGGGGGAAAACTCGCTCGGGGAAAGCCTGTTTATATTCGCAGTCGCACGCGACACGCGAGGAAAAATCGTGCAACTTTATCTCGTTCATTCGAGCCGGCCTAGCGTTTTTCCCCCCGTTGCATCCTCCACCATTACATCTCACGTTCCACTCTTGCATCTTTTTGTTTCGCATGCGAGCTGAAGTATATCATTTTTCTCACTCTCATCGCGGTTACCTCTCTCTTGTTTCTCGCGCTTTATTTCGTCGAGTTCACGCTGGTTCATGGCATATTTAAGACACGGTCTTTCAATCCCATAAATTTCCCATCTTGCTCGCGAATAATTAATTATTTAACGAGAATCGACGTGTCATTTTCTACGTATATGAAGATTTTTTGTGAAAAAAAATCACATTTGTATTGCTGCTATTTGCATTATCGCTGTTTAAACTTGTGCTAAAATATCAAAATATAATATAATAATGTGTGAAATTTAATCGAGTATTTAAATTTAGTTTAAATAAACATTGTTTTGTAACGTACAAAAGACTTCTGGCACCGACATTTTTATCTTGTTCCGTTAAGAGTTTGTAGAAAAAATTACAAGGTGTTATTTACAAAAGTTTATGAAATAACAGATTTTTGCTTAAGTAGCAGGCAAATATCTTGCACTAACGAATCGCAAACCGTTTAAAGTGTGAATACGAAATGGATGCAGTGTAAACGCAACCATGCAGAAAATGGCTTTCTGAAATACGTATACTCTGTAATGAAGTTTACTCTCTTTCAGGATCTTGTTACTTAGTTTAAATTGCAAAGGAAATTACGTGGGATGTTCCATAAGTCATACGTCGTTGGATCGATAAGCCTCTCCGTCAGTTTGATTGATCTACAGTCTGGATCCAAAGTATCTGTTATTTTCATAATTAGCAACGTGTCAACCTTCCTAATATGGAAATGTCTACTCGAAACTGAGAGAAATGTACCTTGTTAGTTGGTTTTGCATAATTTGGTACACACCGTGTACATTTGAAACGCTTTTGAAACATAAATTATGTTTTGAAACTTGACGGAGGTTTGAATAGCTGAAAGTTTTTAACTATCTGGTAATGTTGGCCAAGTTTGCTGATCTGTTCGTTTCACATATTCTTTTCATTTAATGGTTTATTTGTGTTTGACATGAAATGGTTTATTTGTGTTTGACATGTTTTGCAGTCGTAAAAATGAGCGGATTTGCTGGTACGCTGATGAATAAACTCTGATGTGATATCACATGTCTCTTCCGTTTGTAATCTAACAACCACGCGAGTTTCTTAACTAGATATTTCTCTTCTTTTACCGCGACTTTCGCGCGTGTCAATTTTATCGTAGCGTTGATGTGAAATAAATTTTTGTGAAGATACATAAAATGACATAAAATGATTTGTAAAATAACACGTGAAAAATTATTAAAGATTACACAGTAACTGGTAGCGTTTTAATATAAATAAAATATAATGCTTGTGTTAAAAGTAGCGTTTTAGTGCTTAAATTGCAGTTTTATATATTGTCTCACCGAATACAATGATACACACTTTTGTGTTGACTGAAACCAAGACTTAATAATCAGAGAAAAAATAACGTTATAAAAAATTATACTGAGCCTAATGAGATTTCGTATAATATTCATGTATATTTATATGAAGAAAAACAATGAATAATTATTTATTTGTTTTTTGTTTCAGGTGAGCAATTTGGATGGTGGCAAGCATATGAGAGTGTCCTGTCATATACATTCCTCTGGGGTTTGACCTTCTAAGGTAGAAAATGGGATGTAGGCTGACAACCTACTCCCAAAAAAACATTCTATCTCAGAAATCTCAAAGAAAGCCTCCGACTCACAGTGAATCGAAACAAAAGAAAGAGCGCACTTGTAGGGACGATATAACAATTAAATATAGTAAATTGAAGCGAAATTCACACGTATACCGGCGGTGAAAAACGGAATTGGTCAAGGAGGAGAATTAAGGTATTTCAAACCGCATACCATATTGAAAACGGTCAACAAATTATCATAGCAAATAACAATTATTAGATAAATCGGATCCAAATTGAATCAACTAGAAGAAGTTCTATATGCGCCATCCAACCAGGTATACAACTTGGATCTGTCTCCATAAAGCATTGACCGTTGCGCCCAGCTATCTCAGCTACGTTTTTTACAATTGACTAATCCTGTCCGTCTCAATCGCCCTACACTGTATAATCACTGACAATTGTGTACCAGGCGAAATAACTGTTTAATTATATGCAGCTGCAGAAAAGAATCGATATGATCTCTTTTGCAAAAGTTTATTTCGAGAGCTTTTACAAAAGTTTACTTGTTACATGTTCGAGATCTCTTGGGGTTTAAATGATAACAAAAAATAAAGTAAAGGAATTTGTAGGTGGGAAAGAACATGGAAAACTGCAACATTCTTGTATCTAATTATGTCGTCGATTGACTTGAAATTACGACTTCGAGTCGCGCCGGTCGTGCAATTAACGCGAGCGAGCACGGCGTACGGGCGGGCGCAAAAATGTGCGGAGCCGCGGAAGTCGGGCTAATTAACTTTTAAATACGACACTTCGATCGCATCTGCCTTGATTTAAACTCCCGTTGCGTGCGCGGGAAAGGGATGCCTATAGGGACAGCCCGCTACTGTTTGCACGCACGTGCGAACGTACCGCGTTCGCGATAAGCTTGTAACGCGCGGCTCGCGTAATTGCAACGCGCCTTTGACGCACCATCTGGATTTGCAATACGTCATTTAATTACTCCGGGCGTACCCGTATATTAAGCGAATTCATCGAACGTCCTTCTCTCGTAACGTGGGAATATTGCGCGTTGCTGCTAACCGAACGCTTAACGAGCCGAAGGCACGTTAATTAAGCATTGCCGCGGCTAATGCAAATTCGCGCGCGGTTCCATTCGGCGGCAGCAGCGACCGCCGCCGTCGAGAGAATTATATCGGAAAATGGAGAAGCTCCGGAATTTCTAGGAATATATGCGATGATCGAGAAACTTGGGTTGAGTTTCGTCCATTCTTCGTCTTTTTCGTCTATACGATGATTAAAATAATGCCGAAGCGGCTCCCGCGAGGTTTAAAGTGACACCCGATTTTAAATAGCTCCTCCTTTTAGTTTCGATTTAAGTAGATAACTTAATATACGTTCTCTCTCTCTCTCTCTCTCTCTCTCTCTCTCTCTCTCTCTCTCTCTCTCTCTCTTTTTCCTGCTTTAATTTACCAATCTACTATCTTTCAAATCATTTCATAATTCAAACGTTCCACCGCGGCTCGGAATAACAATTCTATAAAAAACTTTCATTTTCTCAAGGTATATGGCGTTTGCCGAAACGCCACGAAGAAAATTAGAATTTGAAATAACATTATCAATAGACACGGGGCAGGGTCTCATGTAAAGTATGTATGCCCACGAAACGAGATGCAGCTGTGCATCTATACTTGGAGCATCGAGTTGAGCTAAGGCACTATAATCGTATCTAAAAAATAAAATTTTTAATACGAACTCTTTTATCCTGACTCGCGAGCCAAGAATTAACAGTCGTAGGAAAAATAGTACTCTGAAAAATTCATATTACGTTCAATGGAGAGTGATTTAATTTATTCATGTATCTCTAAATGAAGATCAAATGGTGGAGAATAATTAATTTGTTGTGGACAGTGGTTTTCGTCAGAGCGTGAGCTTAATCGATTGCCTGAAGCTTTCAACATACAATAAAAGTACTTTTATTTGTTTCTACATTGGATATTAAGAGAATTTAATATATATGTTAAAACCCGGTAATTTTAGTTTAAGAAGCGTCGTTGTCGTCCCAGTGTCCGGTGTCTGGTGATAAATCGACATTTTAATACTCACGTACGTCCACACACACCCTCGAGTACCCACACACATTCCTTCACGCTCATCGTCACTCACGCCATTCGCCGGATATGCGCTTTTGAACGAAATATTCTATTATTTTAATAAGTCTAGTGAGAAAAGAATTACATATCTCGATAAACACAATTGTCATGTTCCGTACCAAGATCTTTGAATTAAATTTTTTGTCATTGTGTTAAGTACGACAAAAGAATTAAATTTCGAGATTCATATAATCTCACGCTCGTGTTTCGTATCGCTACTTTTGCAGCAGACTTCTAAAGGCGCGGACATTTGACTTTCTTTTCATCAAAAGAAATAATTTTATGCTATATGACGCAATCAAAATATAATTAAAGAAATTGTACTTCAGGTGCAGAAGCACGGTAGCTGTTAAAAAGCGTTTAATGGTGATGGCAACACGATTTTTCCTCATATCTTCTATTCTCCTTTTGCAAATCTTTCGGTATTAAGTTCGATGCCTGTCTACTGTGCTATTAATTACCAAACAGATTAGGTGGTTTTAGTTAATCCTCGTATTAATCAAATGCCCCTTTAGAGCCTACCGTTTTCTTTGGAGGTGTCTCGCGTCGATCTTTTGTTCCACGATGATAAATCGAGGTTTTCGTTGCTCCCATCCCAAACACGTCGCAAATAGCCGACGTGCCGTAATTCGTTAATTTCAACCAGTTTACGCGGTTCCATGCATTATTCAAACATTTAGGTAATCGGATAACTCGAGTTTAATATAAATTAAATTATTGTGGCAAAAAATAACCTAACCGCTGACATCCCTTCTGCATTGATAATAACACGTTCGTCGGCGTCTTCTAAACATATCGGCATTTAAAAATAGTTTGGACGTAACTATAATTTCGTCCCGATATCCTTTTCGTATTTATCCCACACGACTCGACATAAATATCACTCTGGCTGACCGACAGGCGAGATATACGATATTGCTCGCAGGACGAGCGCAACCTGCGCGTGACTCGCTTTTGAAATTGGCCTAAATGACATCGCTTCCCATCACCGCTATCATCTTTTCTGACATGCCTACGTGAATCACATTTCAGGCACGTCTATCATACAGGCACGCCAATCAGCTCGATCCAATTATTCTAATGGTGTTTGTTTAGAAATATTCTCGTTGCTTTTATATAGCAGAAATGTTACGTTTTATTATCGCGATCGTCGCATCGCGAGAAATAATAAGTTCACAAAGTACAACGGGATGTATTTCTCATTGTACACGGAGAGAATTTTCTCTTAAGGGTCCATTCTGGTTTGTTAGGTCAAAAAAATCGAAAAAATTTTTTTTGCATAATTTGATAGCCCTAAGTGTGTAGAATATTGTGATAAAAGCACAAAGTGAAATTCGTAACGGTTTTAAAGTTATGAGCCTCTGAACCAGCCGTGCGCGGGCAGGTATACGGCGAAACTTGAAACTTTAAACGCATTTTCCCGAAAACCACATTTTTCGACTTGGCGGAAGTAATAACTCACCCAATTTTCAACGAATCACATCCGGTCTTTTTTTAACATATATAAAAATGTTTGTTCTATGGAATAGACTATTATTATATCGATATCTGTAATATTTTATTTTTTATCAACACAAAAGTAACGGAAATTTTTAGCAAAAAGTGAACATTATTTTTGAAATGTCGCCATTTTGTAAATTTTTGTTCAAACTTATTTTCTTTAGTCTATTCCAGAATTACATTTATTCTTAACAGAATAATCGTTGCGTTAGCTGTTTAAGAAAAATTTTAAGACCTGGAGAACTTCCGCCAGGACGCCATGGTTGGCGCGCAGAGATTTTGGCTGCTCCATATTCCGCTGCAGTAAATTAATAAAATTGACTAAAAGTTTTTTTACAATATACTTTAAAATGTAATAAATACAATATAAAAGGTTTTAGTTTCTACGTTGTTTACTTTTTCTACAAAAAATTCACAAACATTGCCTATTTTTTGACCTAACAAACCAGAATGGACCCTTAAAAGGAGGGGGAGCGGTAAGCAACGATTTCGGCCCCCTCTGGATTTTATCGTGAATTATTAGAAACAATTTTTTAATACATAAAACACTAAATTAAATGGACATGTTCAACGTGGTCGTTATCTTGTTTAAACATAGAAATTCGTAATTAGGTTGAATAATCCGACACAACTGGCTACAGGAAACTTCCTTCATTATAACAACGTTTCGGCCATGGGTTTTGGCCCTTTTCAAGTGTATTCTACAGCTTCTAGTCGGCGTATGGCACGTGGTCAAATGCCATTAGGTCCAGTTGTTATAATAAAGTTGTTGTGTTATAATAAAGGTGTGTTGTAATAGTTGTGTTATAATAAAAGAAGTTTCCTGTAGCCAGCTGCGTCGGATTATTCAACCTAATTGTTAATTAATCACTGGCGATTCAATATTCCAAAATTTTGATAGAAATTCGTATTTGTGGGTGTTTTGTGCAGTACTACACAACTTACCTGAAAATCGTGGATATTACTTCGGAAAATCATGAACGTTATAATATAAAATTATTTTTGTACGTAAAATTGATGCTGACAGTGAAACGTACTTGCCTCTCACGATTCGGGGTGCTTGATTCACTCGAGTTTCCTTGCCTCTCACGAAGGGGAAGATGGGCTACATTTACGATTATTAGAGCCCGATCTAATATATAATACGTAACTATAATATGTGATCTTCTGGGGTAACAAAGTCACTTTTTTTTACCCCATAGATTCAGTACGGTGAAAGGCGAGTTCGTTTTTCACGGTTTTGCAGCCAGGTATGTGTGTGCTACCTGACCTATTTCACTGTCAGCATCAATTTTACGTAAAAAAATGATTTTATATTATGATGTTCATGATTTTCCAATATAATATCCACGATTTTCAGACAAGTTGTGTAGTACTGCACAAAATACCCACAAATATGAATGTCTACGTTCAAACAAGATAACGACCACGTTGAACGCGTCCCTTTAGGCTGAAAACAGCTTAATTTAGTGTTGTATGTATTAAGGAATTGTTTCTGATAATTCACAATTAAATCCAGACAGGGCCCGAAATCGTGGCTTATCGATCCTCCCTTTTTACCCTGAAAATCATGCAATCGTGGGACAACGCGGCATTTCGAAGAATTTTATGAGTTTTTTTGAAATTTTACCATACATTTTATTAAAAATTATACTAGTAAAAATGTATGGTAAAATTTTAAAAAACTCTCATAAAGTTTTTCAAAGTGCCATGTTGTCCCACGATTACACGCTTTTCAGGGTAGTAATTTAATAAGTAATTAAACAAATTTTCGCAATAAATTTTCTGCGTTAAAAACACATTTCCACACTGAAAAAAATTTCTGGTTGAATATGGACGAATCAGATAATTCCTTTAGGATTTACCAGAATTCCTTTAGAATTTACCAGAATTTCTGTAGGATTACAAGAATTCTGGCTTAACCATGACTAAATGTAATTGAAAGCTGCGGAGTTAAAACGGTATCGACTGTCAAAACGCGAACGGTAAGCAAGCCGGTACATATTGTGGAAGTATAATACAAAATTCACGCAGAAATATTATTATTAGGCAAGATCCAGGCCAGTCGATGACATCTTCTCTAACTAATTGTACGATATATTTTCGTCTGTTCCTGCGGACTCCAAAAATAACTCGTGCAATTACGTTGTCGTATCACGTCGCTTACGAATAAATGGTTAAACGGCAACGGCGCTCTGATTCCCCGCTCTCTTCCCCGAGGACCGAGCACGCATTAATAATGCATCCCCGTCCCGCACCTTGCGGCGCATCTTTTAATTAGCCTTCCCGCGGGAAACAATGGAGACGCCGACGACCACGACGGAACGGCGAGAGGCGGCTCGGTCGGTTACAGAGCGTGCTCTCTCGCGCGTATAATGACGACATCTTACTCGTATAATTCCAGGTCGCTGGAAAGGTGCGTGTAACGGGAATCCGGGCGACGCCGGTACCGTTCAATTATCCCAGGTCCTTTCTCCCGCGGCGGGCGCGGGGGCGAAATAACAATGCGGCGTTAGATAAACGCGCGATAAGCGCTCCATCGGAACGAAATGAAACCGCGGGCTGCCTGCAACGGCGGAGGAGACACAGCCGACCTCCCCGGCTTCCGCCTCGCTCTCCGGCCGGTTTTATATCGGGAGTTCTATTTCGCGCTCGCACCTCCCGGTTTGCGCTTTATTTGCCGTCGATGCCGTCGCGTCTATCGTTCTCCACGGCCGTATCCCGACCGTATCCCGACCGTATTTCCCGCGTCGTATTCCCGCGGGGTATTCCCACCTATCTACACAACCGCGACTACTCCTCCGACTTTCCGCCTTCTATTTGTCTTCGCCGTTCAGCGCGCGCCCGCTCCTCTACGTCTGTTCGCCCTTCGTTTTCTCCCCCGGTTGCCAGTGGCGGCACTTTAGTATCAATCGAACTTGGTAGCGGTCCCTATTGTCTCTCTCAGGTCCGGCACCTTCCGTTTGTTAAAACTTGGGCATCGGCCAGACCTGATAACGCGTCACATAATGCACTCGCGGATGTCGATTACGACGTGGTTTCCGGCAAAACGCTCGAGTAGCACGAGGGAGGTAAATCCAGAGATAATAGTGGGCGTTTTCCAGCAAGGACACAGTGTAATACAGTGAATCGTTTCATCCTTGTTTAACATTGGCAAACAACAAGGATGTAATGATTCACAGTGTTACACTGTGTCACATTGTGTCCTAGCTGGAAAACGCCCAGTGACACTTGATCGCTCGTATTCGTATACGGGAAGTAACGTTAGAGACGGACGATCGATCGGTTTCTTTTACTTGCGCGAAATATGTCCACAGAAAAACAAGTGTCGGATCAACTCTTATATACTCAAATTAACGCGTTTATTGTTTTGTATTTACGCAACAAACTATAATCTTCTTAGAAGCACTTAATAATCTTACACTCCGACAATATTACAGTCTTATTGAAATACTATAATTGTCACTTCAAAAATGCATATAATTATTTTGACAATAAAGTCATTTTAATCATTATAACCTTCGACTTGAAAACATATTATTTTCTATTCAATATTGTTTGCTTTCCATTCAAGAAAATTATTCTTAGATAATAAGCATATTTTCTTGATTGAATTATATAAAATTGCTTCGTTAAAGTAAGCTTTTCTTCCTGTAACGCAATTTAATCTCATTTCAAGATTTTCACGTTGAAACTAAACTAAAATATTTTCAAAAGAAGGGTGTTCTTTTTTTCTGCGTGCTTGCACGCGAAGCTTCTGTCCCGTCGTCAAAGTATGACGAAAGATTTACACGTGTACCGCGCCGGTAAATGTTGTATCACTATCGCGAGACAGATGTTCTGCCTTCCAATATTGTTTTCTTTTCATTCAAGAAAATTATTCTTAAATAAGAAGCACATCCCATACGACACAAAAGCGTGCAACAACATTGCTGCAACATTGCATATTGCAGTGTAATATTACATAGACATTGCACAGACATTATTTTACAATATTACTTTAATAATGTTGTAGCAATATTATTTTAAAATATTGATACGTTCGTAATATGTATTTTGTTTCCTCATCTCACTTTTGTAGTTTACTAGAAACGACGAAACGCGCGCTTTGCGCGCGCAGTTTGTAGTTGAGCATTGTATATTTTTAAGAATTCGTATACACGCAAGGAAGTAATTGTATGCGCAACGTCAATTTAAAATAAAAAATAATTTTTCACTCACTGATACGATTCGCAACAGCAGAGTTGTACATCGTTAACCATATGTGTTAAACTGTAAAAATACAAATATGTATATGATTATTATAGAGTAATTATGCAAAAACGAAATTATTGCATTAAATATACTTTATATTTTATATATTTTTATTTTAAATAGGCATTTATTATAATAATTATGTAGAATAGTGAAAAAGTCGACCTTTTAAATATAAACTCACAAAACTTTATACGCATGGTTTTGCCTCTAACACTTATTCGAATTCTCGTTCGAATCATTTGAATAAATAGAGTGAAAACACAGAATAGATGCTTTATTTTTCACAAGTAGCAAATAACAAAAATGTAATAAGACACTTACCTCACCATTTCTCCGCCGTTGCCCGATGCCTCCTGGGCCTCCTCCTCCTCCTCCTCTCGGATTTCTTTGTTGCACTCACACAAACACTCACTCGCGAAAATCATCGATCGCGCGAAATTTCGGGCACTCCCGTACGCGATGTCAAATACCGCGAAACGCACGAAATATTATTAACAAATGTCGCGTGACTTTCTGTCATACAAATCACTCAAACTAACAACTTGCAATTTTGATTCGGATGAATGGATAAATCACTTTTGAATTAGCGATATAAAGCGCAACGCGAGCATTTATATAATGTAACGACGTGCAATAAGCGACTTTCTTTACTTCCTGCCCGTTCGAGTTGCGAAGAACGACAGAGCGAGTTACAGCGCGAACGCCGAAGCTCGCACAAATTTCTCTCTCTTCCCGAAAATGGAACAGATTACACGAAATCGATAGATAAGTAAAAGCGGTGCGTAAACGTGATTAACCGCGACAAAGTGCCACGGTTACATTCATATTTTATATGAGTTAGTCCCGTGAAATATCTACGTATACGTTGATAAAGAGCCGTCGCCACAACATACAATTTCTCATTGCAAGTTGTAGAAACTTAATAATTAATCGAGGAACGTTACTTGTTACTAATAAAGGTGTGCAAATCAATAGTGTTTTATCCCTGCGTTCGTCGCGATCGAGTCTCGGAAACCGATAACGCAAAAGTAATAACACACACGGAGCGACTCTCGCCACTGCCTGCCGGCTCGACGTTCGGCGAGCGAATGATAGCGCCGGCGACCTTCAGGTACGCGATGGCACGCGAAAACATCGTACGTCACCGCGCCGAGAGAAAAACAACAACGAACCTTGAGAATTCGTTGTCCCGCCTACGAAATAGTAAATTCTATTCTGCTACTACATTTTGCGTATCATTCTGCGGACTTATTGGCATTGATAAAATTAACGACTAATTCTGTTCAACGGAGAAAATGTGTCGAAACAAAAATCGTTGTTGCACGTGAAGCCTCTGTCCCTTCGTCGAAGTATGACGAAAGATTTACACGTGTACCGCGCCGGTAAATGTTATATCACTATCGCGAGACAGATGTTCTGCCTCCCGCCCGTCGCGTAAAGCCGCGTCTACACTGTATAACAAAACGTGCTATGTTTTTTGTTTTTAACATTGTTGTATGACTTGTTATATGACTTCATATAACTTGTTATTGGACTAACAATATTTTTGTAAAAATAATTTGATGTACAAGTTGTTAAACATTTTTCATCTCAGTATTCATAATGGCGTCAAAGGTAGAGGATGCAATTCTCGCAGCAGCAGCTTGTGTAATTTTTACTAGACAACATATTAGAACTAAACGGCGATTCTGGGTGCGACCATCATTAGAAGCTCGAAAAAAAATATAGTGGTACAACCCTTATAGCAGATCTTGAAAGAGATGACAGAGATATATTGATGGGAGAAATTCGATGTGACGGTAGTTTCAAAAACTTTGCAAGGATGACAAATTTTGATTTTGAATACCTCATAAAGTTTTATAACTTCCTTTGATCTTTACCGACAACTAATGGATAACATATAACCTGCTATATAACACGAAAAATGTTATACAACATCATGTTATATAACATTTTTTCTTTTCTTTTTGTAACAAGTTGTATAATTTTGCTATATAGCATGTCTTTCTCCGTTGGGGAAAGTACTTTAAAAATGTCGCCACTCTTAAACAATTATACTGCGCCCTAGTACGCTCTAAGTTGGAGTACTGCTCTGTTGTCTGGTCTCCATACTATAAGAGCCACTGTAATCTAATTGAGCGAGTCCAGCATAAGTTTTTACGTATGGTTGCTTACCAGCATAAGTTTTTACGTATGGGCAACCCCATGGATATCACCTGTCATGACTATTGCCCCATTTTAAGTAACCTACATCTGCTATCTCTAGAGGACAGAAGGAAAATTCATGACCTAACCTTCTTCTTTAAGATACTCAATTGCATTAACAACGGCCCGGACTTACTAAATAAAATAAATTTATGCGTACCAACCAGGGCTCTAAGGAAACACAATGTTTTCCATAACGAATATCACCGAACACTATATGGACTAAACTCATGCCTGAATAGACTAAAGATTTCTGCAAATAAATACTCGAATCTTGTAAATTTTTTAAATAGATCTGTACAGTCTTTTAGACATGATCTTACTATCGCTCTCTTACGTTCAAACTATCCTTGATCACGATCTCGATTGCGCTTTCTATCTGAAAATGATACTTCGTCAACACTATAATGATCTCGTGATGCAATTGTTAAAACATATTTATAAATTGTCTAATTGTCAGATTATTTTCTTACTGCTACGTTCATTGTATGCTAAAGGGTTCCCTACCCGTAAATAAAGTTATTATTATTATTATTATTGTTATTATGTTTTGTTATATGTATAGTGTAGACGCGGCTTAACGCGCATCTCTGTTATTGATGACAATTCGAGCACGGTCATTCCGTTGAGTTGCCCGGATTAATGTTTTACGTACGTCACAAAAATCGCGCGGCGCCCTATGACTGTTCCAATCGACGATCGCTGTCGCTGAAAAATTCACGCAATCGATTTTACGTACCTCGCATATCGCTCCCGCCGTATCTCCGAAACGTCCCCGTCAGACGTCATTACGGCATCCGTTTATATCTCGCGCGGTTTACGACGATAGCGAGAACGAATGGATAATGCCGCCAGAAGCGAGAGGCGATCGTCGCCGCATTCAAATTAGCCGGAACTAACGAGCACGTAGAATGCGCACCCGACCGAGGGGCGCGCGAAGGGGAAGGCGAGGGCCCGGGCAAAGAAAGAAATGCATCGGATGCATCATTTCAGTCAGTTCGCATTATAAAGAACGATGATCGGTTCGTACTACGGAGAGAATAGGGTCGTTATCCTTTAATTAGGCGAGCGAACACTCGGACGCATCTGCGGGGAGATCGCGAATGCGATTACCGAACGGCGGATGCGTTTGATCATAATTAACGTCGCCGGCTGATGACAGGCGAAAGTGCAGCGACGACGGCGTCGAGGCAAGTTGGACGACTGTTACAATACGCTTGTCGATCCCGGCGTGTATTTTGTTCGGCGCTCGCATCCGTAGAGCGAAATAAAATCGGCGGCGAGAGTCGCTGTCTTTTTTTTTTCCTCGCAAACACCGTTCCTTCGTGTTTGCACGCGAATCAGAATGTTTCTTCGTTAGCTTCCAATCAAGAGACACGACCGGCGTCAAGAGGTACGTTTTTAGCCTCCCGCGTTGCTCGAGGTGGCGAGTTTACGCGGAAATTGAATTTCGCGTATTTCAAGTAGAGCCGCGCGCGCGCTTTTGAAATTCGTCGCGTTCGATTCGACGCGCGCTGTATACGTTCGAGCGAATTCGGGGCGCGTCGCGCTCGTGTTGGTTTAAACACGCTCCCCTAAACTACGATATTTACACGGGTTCTGTGTTTGCGCAATATTTCCATGTGCCATTTTTACGGTTGATGGCGCGCGGACGCGTGCACGCCTGCCGAATATCGTCGTCGCTGTTGTCGAGCCGAAAAAATTTGTAAGCGTATTTAATTGCGAATTTTAAGTGCGCGATCGTGACACGATTGGCCAACACAGCTCACTGTAAATTCATAATGCGCTCGGTTACCAGATCTATGTAAACACGACCGGAAATTATGCGCATATTGCGGCGTTTCTGTATGAGAACGAATCGTACCGCACAAAATCGTTTTTTATATTATTCATGATATCGCATCCGACGCGTACACTCGACTATTCGGTCAATCTGTATATTTATGTTATCACGCAAGCATATACATATACAATCATTACATTTGTATATTTCTGTAATATACACTGTACTTTGCAGTTATTTCTACACGGAGAGAATTTTATCTAAAAATTTACCCTGAAAATCGGGGTAATCGTGAGGCAACATGACATTTTCAAGAATTGTACGGGAGTTTTTTTTCAAATTTCGCCGTTTATTTTACTAGTAATTGTACTTACCATACATTTTACTAGTAGAATGTATGGTAAAATTTCGAAAAACTCACATGAAATTCTTCGAAATGCCGTATTGTTCCACGGTCACGTGATTTTCAGGATAAACTTTCAGAAAAAAATTCTCTCCGTGAAAGTTCTGTATTCACAACTGCATGTGATTTAACAACAATGTATGTCTACACCCAGAAAAGGATTTAGTTAAAGTAAAAAAATCAGATATGTAGAAAACATATTTCTTCGAATCTACACGGAGAGAATTTTCTCTTAAAGTTTATTCTGAAAATCGTGTAATCGTGGGACAACACGGCATTTTAAATTTTATGAGAGTTTCTTGAAATTTTACCAATGTAAAAGGTATGGTAAAATGTAATGGTAAAATTTCAGAAAACTCTCATAAAGTTCTTCTTTGATTTTCAGGGTAAATTTTAAAAGAAAGTTTTCTCTGTGTGCTAAATTCGAGGGGTAAACCGCGTTGTGGTGTACAAATCTGTGGCATTACTAGACATTTTTGGGCATTCGTTAGGGCATTAGGTCTTGCTGGGGCAAAGCTAAAATAAGATGAAATAAGATAAAATAAAATAATAAAACTGAGTATTAGTAGGCATCGGTGTACACTGTGCATGATTTTGGTTAGCGGTTTATCCGCCGACTAAATGTTTTATTTACTTTTACTGACATATTTGCGAGATTTGAAGAAATAAATATGAATTCTCTTAGAAATCTCAGTCTTGATCAAATGAATAAAGAAGTCATTTTTTTGAAATTAAACGAAAGTCTAGTAGGGTCAAAATTCAAACCAATGCGTTTAATTCCAAACAAACTTTTTTCTGTGTGTAGCATGATTCAATAACAATTTTAATAAGAATTGCTGCGCTCTGATCTCAATTCAATTTTTTACCGAAGCTATTAAGGAAGTAGTTTATCTGAAATCGTTTACTCCACATTTAATTGTATGATTTCACTCCAACGATCACACACACACGGTGGATGTTTTTTCGCTTAAGTGTCTTTCAATTTCAACTTTCTACGAAACACTGAATTGTAATTGAATGGAACGTTTACATCTTATGCTGCGTTTGAATTAACAACTGGCGGTTAATTTTAAGTTTAAACCGAAATGGCATTTGGTACAATTTACACGGCCCGTGAAAGAAGTATTTCAGTATCTATTTGTCGCAATATTCGCGTTTTCCGTCTCTCTTTCTCTCGACTTCATTCAAATCTATCTATCTTCTCGGCACAGACAATAAGAGAGCCTTTGATTCTCGGACGTCTCTCGTGCGCTCGTACCAGAGATCGCCGGAAGCTGCACGGGTGTCTGTATTTCCGCTACAACGGAAAACCCGGCGAAAGAGAATTCGGTTGGACGGAATCGAACGTCTAGGCCTCTCTCGGCGGAGACACTCCAAGATTTTCTACGACTACCGCCCTCCCGCGATGGTCGATGGACTCAGACAACCATCTATTCGCGGGCGTCTCATACCATCAGCATCTCGGGGCCCAACCCATTTCCCATTCCTCGAGAGCCGCGCTGCACATTTCCCAGACGTGCCTCCGGTGCCGGCAGTCAAATGCCAATACGGCACTTATCCTCGAACTAAAGCCTCCCTCGTTCGCCAACACCACCGCGCCGAGCTGGTACGCGCCTTCCCTATGTTCAACCACCACGCCCGTGCGAGGGCTTTTAAACCATTATGGGAAATGACGCATCGTGGGTCGTGCCGAGGAATTCTCCGGCCATATATTCACGATGTGTGTCTTCGAGAGCACTTCAACGTCGTTTATGGAGATGGATGCGTCGCGACAGAGCCGAGAAAAGAGCGAGCGAGCGAGCGACGACCGATGTTGCGTACGGGTTTATTTTGATCGTAAAATTTCATCATCCCCGTTTAAAAATTATCCGATAGGGCGCTAGTGCTTACGTACTTCTGTTCGTAGACTCGATGTTTTTACTTACAGTGATGTATAACGAATCTCTTCTCTTTAAAATATCCATTCAGAAGTTAATGTAAAAATATCTTAAATTCTAAACCTCGTATTTTTGCCTATTGTACTGGTGTCTGATGGAAAATGATTATTTGGGAACATTGAGCGTGCGACGAACGAGTATTCATCTATAAGATAACTATCGGGGTGGATAAACCGATCGGTGTTTGTCTGTCGATGTTTGTCAGACTATGTTAAAGCTGATTGAAATGAGGGCGGATCCACAGCGATGTTTTACTAGTGTCTTGCCTAGAGTGGGTGCGGTCAGTGCCAACAAAGCGACATCCCAATGAGGCCACCAATTGCTTCGAAGGATGATGAGTTCCCGTAAAGGATCGATCGCTTTCCATTACGCTGCAAGTTGGAAATTTTAAATTTTCTAATTTTTAAATTTAAATTAGAGAATTCTAATTTCTTATATATAAAATTGAAAATTCTTATCTCTATAATCTTTTTCGCGAGTGTTGAGTCGGGTCAAAATCTTTTTTTTTTAAATAAAAGAGAGACACGGAAACTTCAGGTAAGAGTGCTTCTTACCTGGAGTAAATTCCGTTGAAAGTTAAGGAAGGCACGTAAACGTTTCTCTGGCCCGAGACATTTCCGTTTAGGAAGTGGGTGCTAGAGATTTAGTTTCCACTACTGCGAGGAAGAGAAAAGGATTTTTAAGTACTTGTCCGCGGTAAGACTCGTGGCGTGAGCCGTCGGTGGAAATCGTAGGAAAGTGGAAATCGACATTGCAAAATCAGGGTATTTCCCTCTCAACCAAAGTAGCTGTATTAAATTTGCCGCAATAAGAAATAGCGCGCGTCTAAATATCGACCGATCTCCTACGCAAGGTCCTATCACGATTTTACACAATTTCCCGGCTTTTCTGTTTAAACGCTCATTCTGGTCCTAGATGAGCGTTTAAACAGAAAAACTGAAAATTCAACTGAAAGTGAGTCGATATACATCTGTGTTTTGCATCAAGCTAAATTTGGTTTTAATAGCTTCGTATTTAAATCATTCGTAATTTAGAAAAAAAGAGATCAATCAACATTTTTTAAATAATTTTTCCTCTCGATTGAGAAAATTAGACGCAAATTAAAAAGTAAAACGTAAACCTGAAAAAGAAATGCGCGAGTAGATATTAATGTAACATTTTATATGCGTTCGAATCGCGTCTTATCCTCTATGGTACCTATGTTACGAATTTTCTTAATTATTATTCGATTGCCCGTTTAATCGTTTAACGGCTTAAGTTTTCAATATCGGTCGTTTTCTTCCAATCGCCGTGCGATCGCTCAAGCGGGACATCGCTCCGACGATCCACGTTCCCTTCGTCCCTTGGCGCGCGTTCCCTTGCTCGCGATTCGGTTCTCGTTGCGCCGACTCTCATAGAAATCCCGCACACGTATCGGGCACGTATCCAGCCGGAATAATCGAGCGGGCGATTCCGTTCAGAAACGATCAGCGCAAGCAGAAGGTCCTCTTGACTCGAAACATGATTTCGAGGCGGGCAACAGTTTGTCGTGCAGTTCGCCGGGGACTGCCGCTTTACGCGAGAGTGCTCTCAGAAACTATCCATCGACCTGTAACTCGCCGTATGTCCGTCGTGCCGGGGCGCAATCGAAGAATTTCAAGAAGGCTTCATTTTATACCGATCGCCGACATAAAACGTTGTACGCCAATTTATGCACGTTAGTCCAGCGGAAACTAAGGGCGATCGTATATTTTATTGCAAACAAAAGATTCTCGTATATGTCTTTCAAATAGTCGGTTTCTTATAAGCAATTCTGTTTTAGGGAAGAGCATAAATTCTTTAATATCGTCAGTTTCAATTATGTTAATTGCCTCGTTCTCGATGATAGAGAAATAATGTAGTACTGCTTGTCAGTGCTTAATTCCACGACATTTTATGCACGATAGTCTCGTGGAAACTGCACCTAGAAAAACAACATTTAGTTAGATTAAATAAATAAGATACATTGAAATCATATTTTTTCGAATCTACTAAATTTTTATTTACTTCTATACTAAAACATGTGCTAGATTTGAAGAAATAGATATGTATTTAGAAATTCCAGTCTCAATCAAATAAAACTTTGGTTAAGGTAAAGAAATCATTTCTTTGAAATTAAATAAAAGTCGAGTAAGGTGAAAATTCTAACAAATTTATTTGATTTTAAACCAACTTTCTTCTGGGTGTAAGGGCGATTGTATCCTTTATTGTAAACAAAAGATTCTCGTATATGTCTTTCAAATATATTCTTCGCTATTCTATCTTAGAGAAGAGCATAAATTATTTAATGTCGTCAGTTCGACTATTCGTCAGCAGGATCATAAATAATCTTGACGTTCTATTTTGTCTTTACATCCTATACTCACACGCAAGCTTATAACGTAAGTGAAACATAAGCAACGTGAGATATTGCTTCGGAAAGAAAGCAAAATTCGGTTCCGGTGCGATGGATTTTCTATTGGGCTTCCCGCCCCTCGACAGGCTAGCTAGTTTCTCGATTATCCCTGGAGAAATACACGCGGACAGGATACCGAGAGCAATTCTCGGATTGTTTACCTGAAATTGTTGAAATTAAAGCAACGATATTCTCCTGCCTTATAATGGTACCTGACGAGTTTCGCGTCGCTCCGCCCGGCGTTTTTCTCTCTCCGGACGAGATGAATTACCCTTGAGAACATTCGGAATATGCTTCCGAGGCGTTTCGTAACTTTTTCAACTCCTAGAAGCACAAATTAAAAGCAGCCTCGCCTCGGGACAATTTTAATCTCGCAGATAAGACATTGCTTTGCAATATACAATCGGAACGCATATACATGATACTATCTTGTTTCAGTTCAATGTGAGTTTCAAACCTCCAAATGCTAAATTTATGGCGCACATTTCTACTCATTATATTTCACAGTTTCTATGTGCGACAAACTAAAGTATGAATATAATAGAAATAAGGATTTAGCTCCATGAAAGAATACAAGAAATAAAGGAACTGTATAAAAATTTAAGAATCTCTCACGCGTTTTATACGGATGAATGTATGTATATCCGAATAAATACATATGGTCAGAGTAATTTGAATCGTTTTGTCACGGCGCAAACGGAATCGTCCGTTCGATGCTAGGGTGTGTGAAGATGATCCAGCTCTCTCAGTCTCTCCCCCCCCCCCTCTCTCTCTCTCTCTCTCTCTCTCTCTCTCTCTCTCTCTTTCTCTCATGAAGAGCGCGAATTTCTCGCGATAATAGAGAAGGATGTCACGGTTGTCGCACGAGCTGCGTGTACCGGTGCCGTTATAAATCAGTTGCATTCGCATCCATGGCTTATCAGTCACGCCATATTCATACCGGCTCGTTCTGAGTCGGTGGCTTCGACCGGCCTGTTGTCCGCCCGCATGGTATCCGGCGTAACACGAATCACTAAAATGCCAGAGCATACGACGAAGGTCTCGTTCCGTAGGTATCTCACGGAAAGGAGTGAAATATTATCCTTAAGGAATTAAACTGTGAGAACGCGCGCGTGCAGCTACGCTAGCCGTTCCCTTTGTGCGATCATTGATAGCAATATTGTTGCAGCTGAAATTTAATTTTGCCAGAGAATAGTCGAGAATTATGTAGAATAAATAACAAGTACAAAGAAAAACAATAATAAGGCAGCAGAATGATTAATTCTTTTAATTTTAATGTTCCGACATGACATATTCTTTGTAAAGTGTTTCTACGCTAGTAATATTAATTTAAAAAAAAATGATCGACTAACTACAGACTTTTGATATTAAAATTGAAGAATAACAAGGGAAAGTATAGGTCTAGAAAGTCAAACACGGTGTTTTATGCATGAGTCAACTTTAACTTCAATTTACATTGCAATGCAGATACCTACGTTTGGAGCCTACTTTGAGTTATCTTTAGCGATACAGTAGAAGATAAATTAAATAATCGTATGATTTCCGACCAGTATAATGTAAGTATCAACAATTAATTGTACATGGTTAGCGCAATTTTGGAGAGAAATTATCGTGGAAGTCCGGTAAATATTCATGAGCTGCAAAATATTCGAACCGGAAAGTGCAAGTCAGGATTAGCCGGTAAAGAGGAGCAAAATCCACTCTCGAAAATAAATTCAGAGAACGTGAGAACAAAGTGAAGCTCTGAAAAAGACATTGGAAACTGAATCGGGGGGTGGATAAGTCGAAACAATACACACTTGAAGCAATGACACGGTTACAGTAAAGCCCGCTTGTACGGACGCCAAATCATCGGTAACATTAATTTCTTTATGAGGTACAATTGGGGATTTGAATATTTTGTTTTTCAAGCGTTAAAGGCAATGTCTCATCGTAATGTTTTATATACCCCCGTCAGATCAATACTTCCGTTGTAACAAATCGGTTGCGTCTACATATTGTATCACCGCTAACTCCGCATAGATTTGACGGTAATACTCAATAATCGTCTAATCACGGATCGAAATATCCTGTCGTCTGCATAAATTACAGGCACGTCGGGCACAGCGCCGATAAATAATGCATTCTATAAGCGCATCCCCGCTGCGCAGCGCGTGCAATTTCCTGCGACTTTCCTCGATCAATGTTTCATGCGCGACATAACCGCGGCCGCTATCCATGACTTCCCGGCAATAGAGATCATCGATCTCCCCATGTTTCTGCCTCCCCCTCCCCGCCCGTGATGTATTTAACCGTACATGCGAACGCACGTGCGTTTAAATCCCTCCCCGAACGACCAGGGGCCGGTTGCATTGTCTTACCTCCGGCTGACCCTCGCGGGGTCATAGATCACGGGCTTCCTGGAGTAGCCCGTGGTATAAATCATCGGTCGCGCCGGTTAGCCTTAGCGAATTTATCGTCCGCATCCGAGGCACTTAATTTATCAACGGGACAACGAACGGCACGCAGCGGAGCGGCGCGATTCGCTCGTCCAACGCGTTTTTTTTTCGAACACATTTCGCTTATACATTTGCGCATCGCTTAAAGAGCGGCTAAACGGACAGACGCTACTGCGAAATACTCGGAATTGTGTCCCTCGCGTAGTTTACAGCGAGTTCCTTCAGGGATACGAATTTATCCGCTCTCTAAAAGTCAATCAGTGGGTTATCACTGAAAACAGTGAATATTCACCGAGGAGCAAACCGCTGACCAAAATCATGTACGCCAATGCCTACTAATGCCCGGTGGACATTACTTTATCTTATTATCTTATTTTACTTTTACAATTCCCCAGCACAACGCCTAATGCCCAAATTAATGCCTGAAAATGCCTAGTAATACCCACACTGAAAAAAATTTCTGGTTGAATATGGACGAATCAGATAATTCCTTTAGGATTTACCAGAATTCCTGTAATCCTACAGAAATTCTGGTGAATCCTAAAGGAATTCTGGTAAATCCTAAAGGAATTATCTGATTCGTCCATATTCAACCAGAAATTTTTTTCAGTGCAGTAATGCCATAAATCTGTACACCACAATGTCCTCAGCGGTTTACCCCTCGATATTCACTGATTCACAGTTACAATGCACCGATTGACTTTTAGAGAGCGATAAGGTGAAGAACTGAAATCAGTTATGGGTATCACTGAAAACACTTATAAGTAGAGGAAAGTCCCCTATTATGAGATAGGCTTCTAGTGTGAGATAGTGGGTTTTCAACATCCAAATTCAATCAGCTTTTTTCGTAACGATTACACGATTTAACGATGAATTTTCCACTGAACAAATTTCACTCCAAGGGCAATAAATTTATGGTGGAATCAACAGATGATGCCTGCACTGAGAAAAATTTCCGTCGAATAAACCAATTAAATAGTGTTTTCAATGGTTATTTTTTCCGATTACGTTTTCCGATTAAATTACGGATACACCCGATGAAATTTATCCGATGAAACGCAGTTACCGATGAAATTTGATTGACAAACCGATCATATTTTTCCTCGGACGTACAATTTAATTGGATATATCCGTTTGTTATCATGTAACTGGATTATCCGATTATATTTAATCGGACATTTTTCTCAGTGTATTAGTCTAGTGAATAATTCATAACTGCGAATCAGTGAATATTCACTGTTTTTAGCGATAATCCACCGATTGACTTTTAGAGAGTAATATAGTTTTTTATTAGATCCGTTGAATGAATTCGCTGGTCCATCTTTGCCCCTTTTCCTTTTCTCATTCTCGATTCGTCCGCGCGCACGAGAAAGGAAAGACCTTCGATACACGGATACTGGTGAACCTACGTTTAGTAGATAGCGCAGAATGAGGTCTCCCCCAGGACGACAGCGGACAGGAGAACGGGGGAATGTACAGAAATTGAAATTCAAAGTTACGGCCGTGTCCTCGGAAGCCTCGTCCGCATGCGTGTCTCTCATAGCCCGAATGCAACGCTCACATGCTGCTCGGTTCGGGAGAAATGAAATCCTGGCTGGAGCCGCTATCGAACGCAATAAAAAAGCTCGTAACGAAAAGAGATCGTACATAGGCTCCTTTGTCCATGTTTCTTATACGAGGACACTATCGCTGGAAACAATCGGGCTATCGCCGACTTATAAAATTTTATTGTTAACAATATTTCACTCCCCTAAAATTTTATGATATACAACAATACGTTTCCTCAAAACCTACGGTTTTAGTAAAACACCGCCAGCAATGGAAATTAAATCGATAAGCAATTATGTTTGGAAACCAGTCAAATAAAAATGAAGAGCTTTATAATGTATTGCTGAAGAGGATCACGTTTGTAGACCGAAACGTTCAATGTTATCTATTTTTTAATATATTCTTATACCAAGACTTTTGTATGTAATTAATCACCTTCGATCTGGTGACGGCTCACATTGCCTGTATTCTGCGTTTTTATTTTAACTACCAACATTGTTTTTAAAAAATAAAGAACATTAAGTAAGAATAAAAATTGCTGTTAAACGAAGAGCTTAAATCAGTCGTATAAAACTTATAAATTACTTATGAAAAGTACTTTCTCCCAATACCGGTAAACTGATCTGTCTACAAGTGCACGAGGAGGAAAATGCTCCCAGTAATGTCTCTATTACAGTAATCTATTTTTAGAGACTCTTTCGGACTCTGATAAATCCCCCTCCTTATTCGTGCGCTTTCCTGCACATCAGATTAGACACCGTCGCACGGGGCTCTTTGAAAGCGATCGCGGAAAAGGCTTGGTTCTCTTCTCTATCTCTTTACCTCTCTACTCCTTTTATCGGCATCATCTAACGCGCCCGACTCGCCATAGAGTAATTAGTTAATGGCCTGCGGACATATACGTAATCTGTGCCGTGGCACAAATGAAAATATCGCCGCTACCCTATAGCTTCGCCATACCCGTTGATTATTTTACTGGAAGAAAAATAAAGAAGAAGCGTACACAAAGATAGAGAACTGCGCGTAATGCGAGAAATTGGAATTAGAGACAATGCGCTTTTGTGAAAGTCTCAATAAATTGAACGCTCTTTTTGCTCGGTGTAAAGACGACGCGAGAAAAAGCGAACCGGGCCGATTTCTCGTTAATATACTTCTCTTTCCACGGGGTCACGTGCATTCCGGCCGCGATGGTGTCAATTAGTTAATGGCGAGCCCATGCTTAGGTAAGCGTGGGTTACGTAAAATCGCGGCAATGGGAAAGCGCATCGTGAGTGTCGTGCCGGTCCATTAAGCATATTGCGCAGCCCTACTTCGGAAGTCCTAAAAAGTGAAAAAAAAAATCTCGACGGCGGCAGGGGGACGGAGGATGGAAATAATACTAATAGCGGGAGCACATGTAGAGCCGCGGCACTTAAATTAAAGCTATTTTTTAGCCGCATTATGTTGGCGCGTGAACTGTCACCTTTCTCGTTAAATGGATTTCTAAATGCGACGATGAATTTTATCGTAAAACATGTGTATAGAGATGGAAAAGATTAATGGAGAGGCTATTATAAATAGCACGATTTTTCACATTCTTAAGTTACACTTTATGCACATGGTTAATATAAATGTATCGTCGCATTTTCTTTATGATCTCAGGGCGATTGCGGTTATACCCATACGTTTGATACTTTACTTGCGAATTGAAAGTGGAATTTCTTATAAGTACACAAGTGTATATTAGCCCGCCATAACATCTGTACTTCGCGAACATTGCATTATCAATACTTAATCTCCACGAAATGAGAAACGCCGAGTGCGCGGCACATAGCTGCCGAAACGACGATGCAATTATTTAAATATCCATTTTAAGAACACGCGCTGCGAGAAGTGCTCGGTTATCAAGTACGTTTGCGAGAATCTCATTGAGAGTTTTTCGTGATATTCGTGCGTTTTATGCATTGATGAATCAGACTTTTTTTCAGTAAGTGCTTTTAATATACTCTCCCATATCCGCAAACGCACGAATCGTTAATCATTCGTCGCGGGGTGTCCAATTAATATTTAAGAATATGCCAGGTACGACACTCTCATTGCGTTTTATCCCGATCTTTATTCAAAGCAGATAACATTGTTATCGTTGAATTTCATACAACGCTTCCCGTCCGCCGTGTGATAAATAGTTATTCGAATACCACCGTCTCGAACGGCATCTTCTAGATTGGTCCGCGAGACAAAACCAAGTAGTTCCATTTGTTCTTCGTCGCTTTGATTCCCTCCTCTTTCTTCGCCGAGGCCACTCGTCACTCGATTACAAGTGCTCTCGGTTCGAGGGGATTTTAATTAAATGCTTTTCTGCTCAAAGGTCCACCATTCCTAGGAATCCGTCCTCGTCCGTGCGCGATCAAGGCGACCGAGATTTCGCGATCGGGACATTTGTTTTCCCGGGTAAACGAGAAAAGAATAGATCACTTCCGTCTTTCGGAACTTCCCAGATGGCCGATTAATCAAGACGTTCCGAGCGGCAAAATTGCACGAAAGAAGTTTCCCATCTCAAGATTATTCAGGGCTTCTCCGCGACTAATTGCTTGAAAAGTTAAAGATTGCTGACTCCTTGTCAAACCTATGTCTGCAATGGACATTTTGAAATGTCAATTTTGATTATAATTGAATCTACAACTGAATGCAGCGTTTAAAAAGGAAATTACAGCTGTTTCGTTATAATCTAAATAAAACAGAAACACATAAGAGATAATTCTTAGCTTATTAAAGTCTTGATTGATTAGTAATGACTAAACTACAATATAAAAGCGAATTTCGTATCGACTCGCCTTGCTGTTGTGATTTGTAGGTAGTTTTGTTAATAGTCTTACTAAATTTAAACGAAAGTTTGTGCCCGAAATTCGGAAGTAAACGTTGCTTACGCGCGACATGTATCCGGCTATTTAGACGGGCACATTAAAGCCAGCTCGAAAAACGGCAGGATTTTAACGATGTATTTCGATGTCGTGGCTGATTTAACGTGAGATTAGCTTCGCCGAGAAATACGACTTTATTAATCGCACGTTAAATAATCCGGAAATTATTACGCGGTAACCGAGCACCGTAGTCGTTGCTAATTTACATTGTAAGCCACAATTAAACTCGGCGTACTACAGCCGTGGCGTTACATTTGGCTGCGTATTGTTGAAGTTCGCAAAATTATAAATGAAAAGTTGCAACTTGTGAGCTGCATGTTGCTTGTCACGGCTTGGCTGAGCTTTTAATCCTGTTGTTCCAAGTGCACGGCAAAAGAGGTCTTTAAATTTGATTTATGTATCTTTTAGCCGCTGTTTAAAACTTTGTTAAGTTGTTAATATCATTCGTGTAAAATGAGGAATTTTATTTATAAAAATCCGCCCGCGAAGAAAGTCGACGAACTACTGTGTAGCCGTTAAAAGAATATATAAATTAATTCCGTAAGATAAATTAAAAATGTAAAAAAGTAACATACCACCAAAAGCCTGGAACACTTAAGTGTCAGAGATTTACAAGAATTCCCTATTATACGACATCTTTTGCTGTAACTTTGGAAGGCACGCGTAGTGCGAGTCGCATTCACGAGTCGCGAGTCGAATTTTGCTTCATTTCTTACCTTCTTTTTGTCTCCGCGAATTTCGGAAATCTTTTTTCTTCACAATGAACGAGTCTCTCAGGAGTGCCACGACATAACCGTAAATAATAACGTTGAAAATGAACGCTACGCGTCACCCCGATATGCGGAACGTAACTCACGCTGCACCACCAACGTAAAAACGCTGGTCGTATATCACGCATGGCTATGCGTAACCAACTGCACTGGGCTCTATATGTGCGCGCTCTCAGAGTCGTTTACACTTTATACTTTGGTAATTTTTCTTAATCCACGTAAATTAAATTCTTGCTACTTCCGCAATGGACGGCTCATGCGACATTAATGCTGCGACAGGCTCAGATTTGCAATGACGCTTTCTTATAAAATATCGTTGTACTCTTCATAAGGCGTACAATTATTACGCGCTTCTCTTCTATTGGGATCTGACATCCGTAGTCATGACACCTGGTGGCGAGAAATAAAAGCAGTAGAAGCCCTTTGCATAATAGAGCATTGTAATCAGGTGCTATTTCATTAATTAATTTTTATTATGGATTGCGGGACATTTTCTCCGCGTTCTAAAAGTTAATGTATAAAAACTTTGTGATCGATTTTTTATACATACAAAGTAATTAGAACTCTGGCATAAATTGTTTTTTAAAACCTAACAGTTACTTCGAAGACCTTCATAAGATAAAAGAAAATAAATTAAAATACCGACTTCCAGTGTTTGCATAAAGACTTTACACGATTATTAAAAGTACCACTAGCATATTTACCACAGCTTCCTCCGCTGTTTTTCATTAAACGTATTTCATGTAACATAATATTATAATAAACTTTTTTTAAGGCTGTCAATATTTTAGCAATAAATATTTCATTTCTATTTACCTTTATAGTATGCAATGTTTTATCAAAAGCAGAATAAATAACAAAATAAGTTGAAATTTAATTAAGCACTGCCTTTCCTAACTGAGTCTGTCCACAGTATCGATGCTTTTCTTTTAATAGGATACTTTCTCCTTTCACATTTATTTAATTAACTATTCAGTTTCTTTGATACTTTTTTCTTAACACTGTAATAAACATAATAAACCCTGTAATAAACAGGCGCCATGGCGATGACGTATGCATATAGGCTTCGCCTCCATGTCAGATCCCAATAGCTGATATGTGTGGCAATCCAAGCAACACGTAGGTCTAAAAGACATCTTTAAGACGTTTTTAAGTCGTCTTTGAGATATGTGTCTTAAAGATGTCTTTATGATATGCGTGCTGTATAGGAATTATTATACAATATCGTTACAGGGTAAAGAGTGTACACGATTGACATTAGATTACCGGGGTCTGATACTTTTGGAGGTTTCTATTTTTCTCGGGTTTCTTATTCTTCTGTGAAAATTAAGGCAACGTTAGATAGAGGACACTTTCACTGTTAGAAGCAGTGTGTGAATATTACACACTTTATCGCATGTGATGTGTGTCCGCCGTTTCAAGACGTCTGTAAGTGTGTGACTTTTTCATGCACGAATGGATGTTTGATTTTATTGGCGTGTGTGACTTTTCACACAAATGGAGGTGTATAACTTATTTAGGTGTGTAATTTTCAAGGTGCCAATAAATGTGTAAAAAAGATTGCACTATGTAGCAGATTTTGAAGTATCTCTGCTCCCGTCGTGAGAAACGACAGCTTATTTGTATCGAGGATTCTTCCAGTCAAGGAATCGTCCCGCGACAGGTTACCCCACTGGAATACTCCCCCTGGCTTCCACACGGGCCTCCTTTTATACCCTACGAGACTGGATTTTGCTTCCGAGTTTTTGGCCGCCACCATGCGCGGCCTAGCGGCGGTCGGCGAACTACTCAGAAGCTGGCGCTCGCGTATAGAAATATTATACATGTGTGAATATTACGATGTTTGACTATTTCAAACAGTATTAGATGTTTGATAAAATCCACACATTGAAGTGTGTGATTTCCACACATTCTCTAATGCATTTCACACGCGCATGTTAAGAGGATAATGCATGACATTTGAAAAATTATGCATTAAATATGTGTGACGCATTAATATTCACGCATTTCAAGTGCGTGACGTGTTAATATTCACACATGTGTGATAGATCTACTTCTAACAGTGTTACTTTGCGCGATTTATCATGAAGTATACGAAAGTTTAACTTAAGCGATAATTAAGCTAGTTAATGCTATGCAGCTGAGTGAACCCTTAATTTCACGTCGTGCTCACTGACGATAGAGTTCTCCAAGATATTTGATAGCGCTGGCTAGGTCGATAAGCGTCCATGCGCAAAATCCTTAAGCGACGCTCAAGAAATCGTAATAGCTACCGCCAGTGTTTAACGGTATATTTATGGGTGGAATCGACACCCTCTCGTGCTCGTTCACGCTTCGAGAAGTCTCACGGTCGCTTGTAGCCGTGGCTCTCCCACCATTTCCAGGACAAAATGAACCGAAATGGAAATGTCGTCGGCAGAAAAGTCGTTATTGATTTTCGACAATTTATAGGAGGGTATATTGTATAAACATTTTATATCGATAATTTATTATGTGTGACTATTACTTCGCATATTCTTTTGTCACTTTTATCAATAATACATTTTTGGACTGTTTAACCCTAGAACACGAACGTTGGGTCTTAATGAGCGATCAAATAAAACAGAAAGGGGGATGATGCAGTTTCACATGTACGAACTTTTGTAAAATAATTTCTCGGAGAAATAGTAAAGAATGTACATATTTGTTTATGCTTCATAAAATTATTATAGTATACCTGTACTTTGTTACAACTACAGTGTTAACGTCTGTTGAAATTGTAGAAATTTTTACACCTTCGTTGAAACATTAATTTTTTGTAAAAATATCTATGAAATAGTACCACAAATTACAATGTTCTCAAATCAAGAAATTATTACAAGTAGTGTTTCATGAAAATGTACAATTTTATAAAAATTAATAAAAATCTGTACTAGTTGTACAAATTTGAGAAACAACAAAATCTTAAAGGATTAAAACATCTCCTTACTTGTAGAATATTAGAAAAATTAACAAAGGTGTTCCAATTCTAGCATTTTCATGTTGATTTTTATAATACACATAATTTATAACACTTTTTAAATTTACGTGGAATTTCTTAGATTTTGGCAGTGATATTTAATTTTTTTCTAGAATTATTTCCGACAGGGTAAATGAATTGAAAAAAAGATTCCTGCTCATAGCATTAATATAGCTGCAACTAAATTATATGCAAACCTGGAATAGTATGTACAGCGTTAATTTTAAAACTTTTCAGTAAATCCATGAATTATTTATGTGTTAATAAAAGACATTTTCCAGAATTAAGAAAAAATTTCCCATTTTCGAACGATAGTTGTAAATATAAATAGATGTTCGTATTAAATTTCGTCAGGAGAATTATCAAGGTCGTATTGATTAAAAAAATTGTCGATATAAAAGTATCGTAGCTTGGTAAAAGTTGTTCGATATCAATTAATCTGGTTTTTGGAAATATTGCTTTTGCGAGTGAATTTCGTGTGCACATCCAATGGTAAATCGTGTGCGCAAAGTGGAAACACGAGGACTCATTTGGATTGTCGAATGGCGATGGAAGAAATGTTCGATCGATCGCCACTCGGAAATGCGCCGAATCGTTCCTCGGAGTTTCCGCGACAGGCTTTTAATTAACGTCGGTCCCGCCGGCACCCGCTTTGATACCTATTTTGGAAGATACAAGGACTTACTTGAGCATTCTGCTGAATCTATTCCTATTTCCTCTCGTCCTTCTCTTTCTCCTTTCAAGCAACTTCAATTCACTGCCTTACCGCCGGCACAGCAGATTGAATTTTACCATCTTCAGGCAGCGCTAATTACCATCTTAGCGTCATCTTACTTTCCGATATCCTGCCAGGCACTGCACCGAAGCGTTTCGACATATTATGCTAATTGCAGATCATTATCTTAATTGCGTTAAGCACACTTGTAATAGATATACGAATCTCGAAGCGAATTCCTCTTGATAGAATTTTATTTTTATTACCTTTTGTATTATTGCTTTCTCGTTAAAATTACATATAACAAAGAGGCTTCTTAAATGAGCGTGGGAAAACGTTTTGTCTCTTGAAAAAGAAAGAAAAGAAAAACAACTTGGGATATAATCATTTGATATGCATCAAATTTAAATACTTGCTGGTTTTTTGTTCAAATATGGATTTTAAAATATTTTCATTAAAGTCTCGTTAAAATTCACCGCATGCCGTTATTCGCGTCCTATGTCTTCGATCAATGATCAGATCCTAATTTCGGTAAGACGTTTTTAAGTAAAATAGTTTGTCTTAAGTTACAGTCCGCTTGATCCTAATTAGCGTAATTTTTAATTAACAGAATATGCATTTGATTACTGAAGAGGTCTGTTAATGGTCTTAAATCTTCTTATAATTGATCAATTCCAGCATTAAATAATTAAAAGTACATGTAATGACAGTTTTCTAAAATAGATGACTTTATTTTAACAGATTGCTGTAATAATAAAAAAAAGTAGCAATACACTATTAAAGAAAAGTATAGCGGCAGCAATAGTGCAATGTACATTTTCATGTAATAGAGACTATTTTTCTTCGACTTACTGAATCTTTAACGAGTGTTCATTAATTATGAATCTTTAAAAAATATGCAAAGAAGGTTTCCCCGACGATTTCACAAATGATATGAATCAAGAGCGAAATTATAGAAACGAGCAGTATCGAGATTTTCACAGAAGAACCTCTCGTGCATACCGCATCCTCGGTGTCTGCCGTTTATCTTCGTCGTAATAACGTAGGAATTCGATATCCCGACAAATTGTTATCCACGTAATTGTATATTCTGGACTTAATTGATTTCCTGGGAGTCTTTTTTCGCGGTCGCTTTCTCGCCCGTGACTCGACCGTATAATCGATGGCTTAATAGCCCACAATAATTCTCGGTATTAACGACCCACGGGGATAACTTCTCTTGGGAATAATAAACCCGTTTGTCTCGCCAGCTATCGACTGGTCTATAGATCATCATATTTTCTGTCGTTAGATACCTACCATTTGCGAGCTTGCCCGTCCCGCTAGAGCTTTCCACGAGAGGATAGCACAAGGCCAACCGATGTATGGTATCAATTAAGTAACACGCGATATTGCCTTTGTAGCAACCGGACAGTTACTCTCTGTGTGTGAAAAGTTATTTATAAAAAATTTTTATTCACTGCAAAATATGTTGGGCCATTTAGAAAAAGAATTCCTTTTTATTTATAGCGCAATTTTCAAGAGAAAGAGCCAGGTTCGAATTTACTAGTCTTATGCAAGGAAATTCAAGTTTATTCCCGCGAAGGAGAACATTCGTGTTTCGCGTGCCTTCGGGCATAAAGAAATGCTCTGATTAACTTCCGGTACAGCTCCTGGAGCTTTTTCCTGGAGCTTACAGTCCATAATTCATACCGGGCCGTGGATTAAAATCAAGAGGAGCGACCGGCTCTGTACCGTCTCTGTACCACTCTTAATTATGAAAACGCAAATGATGTTTATTCGCGGATTTTTGCCGGTACTTTAGATTCTCCTTTACTCCTTTCGCGATAAAATCGAAAGGGAATTTCTCTCTCTCTCTCTCTCTCTCTCTCTCTCTCTCTTTCTCTTTTATAATTACCGCGATTGAGAGAGGTGAAATGTAAGCCTAGTATAGGAAATATAAAATTGTTTTTCCGATGAACAACTGCTGTTAAATTTGATAGAAAGTACATTAAAAATAAAAATTTCTTTCAATATCTTTATTGAAATTTTTTATAAATATATCTTTTAAATCTTTTTATACTATTCCCAAGTACTAGTTTGTATACTATTCTCAAGTTTATACACGGAAAAACATGCTGTTGAATTAAAAAAATTAAGTTGCGTCACGGACTGCCTCAAACGTAACTAATTCGCTCAATTGTATTTGCTGTGGATTTTAATTTTAAGCATTGAATATCCAGATTATTAAGACAACTATCTGATGTTTTTCGTTCATTAATATTGATGTTGTTTCGACGGTTTTATTTCATTTACACTAATCTTGTTGATGCAACATCATTTTTGTATCGTGTATGTTAGGGCGGTTTCGAACGATTTAAGCAAGATGAATCTATTTAGGGATGTGTTTTGTATTCGTTCAAGTTACCTGCAAGAATGGATTACAATTTCTTTGCGATTAATCCAAAAATCTTGTTCCAAAAATCCTCGAAATAACTCAACATTTCTTATTGTTAGTTAAGGTAGGCGCGACCGTGCACAAATGTCTTCAGTCTTGCATCCCACGGGAGACAAACGAAAGAATTAAGATTAACAGGTACCGCCGGGATCTTCTCTATCATTGTCGGTATTACCGAAGAAAGATTGCCGTTCCAATTCACGAGGGCTATATTTGAAAAGGAGTTTGCTAGCAACCAGATCATCTATTTATTCTAATAGATTTAACTACAACATGAAATAGTAAAATATGTTAGGGTAAATGTAATTTTACTCAATTTTAATTGTGAAGAAAATTAATCTTCCTATTAATTATATACAAAGCACGCGCTTTGTATATAATAAGATACAATAAGATTTGCTTATTGATTTTTCAAGCGTCCGAGGACAGACGTGATGCTCATCGATAAAATCTTTATATTTAACAAGTCGTGGAATATATGCGCGAAAAGTTTGCCCCAGCAAAAAGTACACGTTCGAAGGCGTCTGATATTTATTAGAAAAGTTGTAAATGCGTAGTTTTCGTTCTGATTTGATTTGCTTGCGTCGCGACTGTGCATCGTAACAATTTAGTGAATTTTCCCTTGCTGCCAGAAAACTTGAAAGTGACGAACTGAACGATCGGGACGAGCATGCGGCAAAGTGGAGAAAGAGTGTTCGAGGAATTTATTGAAACGCATTAAAGTTCGTTGCCTTTATAAGCGGGGTTTGCCATGCTGCTAGTACGTACCTGACAGCTTGTGAAGCCGGAGGTTAAAGAAGGTCGTTGATTTATGCGAGTTGGAAAACTTTATTAACTTTCTGTCAAGAAACGTGTTGCTGAGATGGAGTGCAAGGTGTAGCTAGCGGCCAGAAGAAGGGAAGGGGCAGGAACCACGTGGCGGGCAAAAGAAAGAAGAAACATCGAGGCAGAGATGTCAGATACGGCCGGAAACGCCGGGGGTGGCTGCGGCAGTCGCGGCCGCGATAGGGAGGACGGGGGACAAGTTTTGACGACGGGGGGGCGAGGGGGAGGGGGTTGAACTCGTAATTACTTATGAGGGCAAACTTTTTTACCCGGTGTCCCGGGATATTACTGCACGAGAGAGGTGCGACTGTTTCTCGACGTCTCGCATTACGAGGCATTGTATTTCTACGTAATTAATTACATTTAATAATTTATATATAATAGGACAACATATATATATCTCTCTAGCAGCAAAGCTGTTATTCAGAATTAGTTTGTTCTAGTTTTGATCCTCATATATTTCTTCAAGTACAAGATAAAGGTTACTTGTCATTAGCAACGTTGCAGCTTAATCGTTATTAAGTCTGCTGGTTATGACTCTGTGAAAATGAACTGCTAAAAACTACGGCGTTGCTGGTAATTTGCATATTTTTGAGTGAGGTTACCAGAACAATTATTTACGAAGCAAAATTCCTTATCATACAATAGCATTACGGACAGATTCGTCTTCCAATTAGTAGACTTTTGTTAAAAAATACTAGTTATTGCATATCCTGTAAATCTTAATTAAGAATGTGATAAAATTAATTAGACATATTGTGGATTTAAAATTTAAAATTTAAAATTTAAAATTTAAAATTTAAAATTTAAAATTTAAGATTTAAAATTTAAATGTGAAATAGTTCCTCAAATGAATTTTAATATGGCAATTCGCTAGTTCGAAAATAAAAAATTAATAGCGTAAATATATAATACAGATTTATGTTAAAAATAATATTGCCATTGCTATTTAATGTGCTATGTAACACTGATGACTTTGTTGATATAATATGAACATAATGTGCTTTTTTACTAATTACTTTTACTAATTATTTCTAACTAATTATACCTTGAGTTATAAGAAAATAAAATCCTCGGATCATGCGTTGAAAAAATGGAGACTTTTTACCTGCGATAATTTATTGCTCTATTGAAAATCGATCGTATATGTGAATAATATACACACTTAATTATCCTCGTTTCCGATCATTAATTTTACAGTTTCAAAAAGCGGATAAGTAGCATTTTATTCCATTTTCCACGCTAACTTTTACTAGTTATTCCCTTTACCTTCAGTCTTTCAACGATGTAATTGACAATAGCAGGAATGATGCCAGAAGTGAATTATAAATAAAGTGGATTAAAATCTATTTTGAGAGAGAGAAGGGGGAAGGGGATTAGTTCACAGCAAATACAGTAAAAGCACGTTATTAGTCTCATTAGAGGTTCTTACATTTGACATTTCAAATCTGCATATAGCTTTTTCAAAAAATTGGTTAATCTTTTAAAATAGAAAATTTAGCTAAATAAATTTTAAGCCTCACATTAGACTTCTGTCACAGTAAAGTTGAAATTAAAGATTTTTTTTAATGGCGTTAGTTTGTTTATTTGCATCACAAGGAAGCTGTAATTTACACTCGCTTGTAAATCAAATAGTCAGCATCTTGAATTGAAAACGGTTGCCGTTTTTCAAATTTTATTATTTTTTGTCAGCTACTTTTTTTAGATTGCCGTTTGATATTCAAGTGAGCCATTTGAATGCTATCCGTAGTCCGATTCATAGTCCGATCTGTAGTCCGAAAGACGGGAAAACTTTTTTAACTGTGCGCCTTGCCTCAAAACAGTTTTATGAGAAAAGTATAAGAAGTTCTCGTATTTCTTAAGACGGACTTTTATTTCTGGTTTGACATTTTTTCAATTTTATAGTTCTCTCTCTCTCTCTCTCTCTCTAATCTGTTTTGAATTTTATTGTTTTTATTATACATACATATAATACAATATGTGCATTAGTCATTCTATATAATGTTCTTATATGTATAATTTAAAAATAATATTGAAATTTATGGAAAATTATCGTGAATGAGGTACAAAATTGATAATTGATAATTTAAAAGACCTTTGTATGCTAAGCTCGACTTTAATACTTTTTATCATTTAAAAACTTTTTCTTATATGGAAGAAATTCTCCTATTATGGAATAGGCGCCTAATGTGAGAGAGCGGGGTTTCTGCTAAATTAAGAGACATCATCTGTTGATTCCACCATGAGTTTTATGCCCCTGGAGTGAAGTCTGTTTAGTGGAAAATTGATTGTTAGATCGTGTAATCGTTGCGGAAAAAGATTTGTGATTGAATTTGAACGTTAGAAACGTACTATATCATAACAGAGAACTTTTCTATATTAATACGCAAATGAGTGTATTGGGTTGATACATAAGTTCGTCCCGTTTTTAAACAAAAAATTTCATACCTATTTTATTTTGTCGATATACGTTTAACCAGTGATATCACACAGTTGAAAAATTTGTGTTAAATTTAACAGGTATCACATGTCCCAAACGGTCCACACAAATTTTTGTGTTAATTTAACATAATATGGATATGTTAAAGGATCACACTAATAGTCTGTTAATAGTTTAACACAAAATAAATGCAAATCTCAAAATCATTTAACATAAATTTTGTGTAAACTTAACATATTTTTAATGACAAAATGAATTTAAAAAATGTAATTTTCACATTTCATAATAAATAGGAATGTATCTTCGGGGAGGTAGGCACTAACAATAAGACACGCCACTTATTTTTCGGCGAGAAAAGTAACGGGCTAGGATTCGAACCTAGGACCTTCAGCTTGCCAGGCGAGTGCTCTTCCAACTGATCTATCCAGGCCCAGATGTAATAAGCCAAATGGTCCGAGATCACTCTCTTATGTTATATAGAATAAAATCAACATTTCATTCTGTAAATTTTAACAGATAAATCTTGTTACTAATAATATAGAACATATGTATTATGTAAGATTACAAAATAAGTACACATTGTGTTGTTTTAACATTTCTTTTCAGTTATTTTAATAATTTTACATATAAGGTCAATTAACATAAGAGCAATCTGTTAAATTAACACATGAATGTGTTAACCATTTAACACAAAAATTTTAACGGGCATTTCTTTTAACAAGAAAACAAATTTTCCAACTGTGCAGCAATCCCACGAGTTGTTTTATGACCATCAGTTTCAATCAAGGCCAAGATTTCGCGACTATCAATTTCGGAACGCCGTCCAGAACGTTTCTCATCCGTGAGATTAAAATTTCCATTACGGAATCGTCGGAACCATTTACGAATGGTGGAATCATCAATAGCATCTTCTCCGTAGATAGAACATATTTTTCTTATGGTCTGAACAGCAGTTTTGTCTTTTCGAAAATGAAAAAGTATAATATGCCGAAAGTGATGCCTATTTTTACCCATCTTTATAAATTTACACGACTCGTAGACATCAATCGACGACAGCAAATTTGACAGTAAAGTTTCCATTCCACTTGCCACTTTCGAATGTTTAATACGTCATAAGTGTGAAGTTGATGGCAGATCGAATTTGTGTATAAAGTGCGCGAGTGTTTGAAAATGGGACGAACTTATGCACCAACCATAGACATAGTTGTAAGAATAGGCTGCGCGTTCCCTATCTCACCCGTGAGAAAACATGTACAAACTTTAGAACGAGATAGCTGGTGTTCGCATGTGAACAAGAGAGAACGAAATAGCACAGAACAGAGTTTGTCCTTTTCTGCGTGAACCTCTACTCCCGCTGCTCAAATAAAGGCAAACGCTCGGTCTAGATATATTATGTCTATGGGATAAAGGATAAGAGAGGGTACTGTTCAAAGTATGTTGTCTCTTTCTAAAGTTCGTACACTTCTGCAGCCAAAATGCGCAGTCTATATATTATACGTCTACGGCATCAACCCAATAGTTCACGTACTTCTGAATCTTTGTGTTCTTCTTTTCGATATGGTAAAGAAACGGTACTATTGCTGAAGAACTCGACGAATCTGGCCATTGCCATACGACGATAACTGATCCGCATTGTCATTTGTTGTATAACGGCCAGTTTCACAAGCATCGGCTAACTGTTGACCGAAGGTCAATCGGTTGATTGATTCTCCGTCTCTTCTTAAATAATAAGATGGAAAAGGATTGGGAGTTGACTGAACTCTGGTTAACAATTAATTGACGTTTGTGAAATTGGCCCTAATAGGCTTAACAAATCCACGGATCCGAGTTTACTGTACACTGCGGCCACTCACATACTTCTAAACATTCGTACGTACGTGCGTTTACGAAGAACAGTGAAGTCGAAGTGAAAGTGGAAGCAAAAGGTAATGTAAGAACAAGCATAAAAGTAAAGAGTACGAATGTGTGGGTTTGATTGAACGGGATGGTTTAAAAAGCTCCTTTTTATATTTTATTATAACAAAGAGAAAATGAATTCGGCCATTGTTGTAAAAGAAAGAGTAGTTTCACGTCAGTGCTTCATGTTTATTGAGCAGAAGTGTGCGAGGACGGAAGCGAAATAAAAATCATTTCGCTGGATTTCTGCTACGATTTACCAGCGGACGTTTCGTCGGTTTCGCTCGATATTGCCGCTGCAAGATCGGCACGTTTCGTATTCTTCGGCTACACTCGAAACGTCTTCCGTCAGCAAACATAATATTTAACTTACGGACGCTCGCTTCGAGCAGAAAATGGATGGCAATTCTACGTTTGCGAACGCGATAGAAAGTTACGACAACGCGAGATCTACAATCGCCCTTATGCAAACTGGTATTACGGTTCATGAAGAAATAACGATCGTTTATGCTCGGGGACGGAATGAAACATGTGAAAACGTAACGAAACTCGAAAGAGTAATTACCGCGCGAGTTTTTAAGACGGCTCCATTGCTTAAATCTATAAGTACGTGAGAATTGTATTTAATAGAAACTACAAAAGAGGTTTTGAAGGATTGCGCGGCTCTGGTAACTCGCGGAACGCTTCTGCAGTTTTCTTTATCACCACTTTGCCAGCTCTGCTCCGTGCGATGATCGATGGCGAAGATGCAGAGAACAAACGGAATAATTTATACGGTTGCTCGCAGAGCAAACGCGTAATTTATACAGATGTTTACCGAGTTCGAAGGGAAGAAACGCGATTACAGCCGGTGCTCGCTCTTACTTTTTCTCGCAGCGTCAACACTTACCGTTGGGGGAAAAAGAGCAGACTGCACTCCAGGTGCGTGTATTTCGTGGCTGGATTATCCGGTGTTAATGACGATGACCGACATCGTCTTCGAGCTCGAGATTCTCTTGTTTGTTCAATCCTCATCACCGTCGTTCTCGAGTTCCACTTCCACTTTCTTCTGTAAATACGACGAGCTTCTCCGCTCCATGCGAACACCATCGGGATTTCTTCCGTTCTCTCTCTCTCTCTCTCACTCTCCCGCGACTTAATGCAAAGTTCGAACAACTTTGGACGGATGGGAGTCTCCGCGCGCGAAAATCTCCGGAGCATTGTTAAAATCGTGCCATCTAATTCTCTCTTCCGTCCGAAACGATTTCCGTAATCGTTCTGAAACGATAAACGCTTCCTGACGCATTCCACTTTGTTACGGAGTTTCGCATTAATCATCGGAGTGCTCTATAATTTTATACTTTACCCGCCCAATGCCCCGTTAACTCCACTAATTCGGGAGAAACGTTGGAACAATGATCAGAGATTACAAGTTAATGCTTGTATAAATATCTTGAGCAAGCGTTTTAGCGGAATGTATGCGCAAAATTATATATTTCCTGACATAGCAATGCGCAAACGTTTAGCTCGTGTTTCCACGTGTAAAGTCATTTGCATACGAATCCCTTTATTAACGACAATTACTCGCAATGTCGAAAACAAGTATGAAACTCCAAGTCACGTCGCTTCCGCCGCCGCCGCTCGATGATTTCCTTTTGTACGGCGCTGCGCATGTTGCATGTTGACAAAAGTGCACTCCAGTCGTGCCGTCGACGAAATCATTTCAGTCAGTCATCGTGCGGGCCGAGGTGCGGAGCCAATGCAAACATCTCTCAAGACCCCGAAGAGGGCAAACACCGGGGCCGAGTGCCCGAAGTTGCTAACTCACTCGCTTATACATGAATCCCTCTGTCCGTCTCTGCCGCACGACTCGGCACCGCTGCTCCTTCTTTTCCCTTGCTCTCCTCTCCGGGCACACATTTCATCCCCGGCGATTCACGCGGTCGCGTCCGACCGCAGAGGCGATTCAGCAAGGGTTGCTAACACGCGAATTGACTACGGAAGAGAGAGAGAAGCGTTTGTTACGATACGCAAATTGCGGAAATTTTTCTGCCCAAAGAGCCTGCTTCAACGGCTTCTCTTTTCACACTGTCGACGGTCTAAATGAATGTTTGCGCGCCAACTCCTCGCGCTTAATCGCGGAAGGAAATCGTCGTGTTTAAATACCGTTGCATTTGAGAACGTTGAGATACATGATTTTCGACACGTTCTTTCACGTAAGCAAGTAAATCCGCCACGACCTTCGAAATGAGGAAGACAACTGTTGTCTTCCCTGATAGCTAGTTCGAAATGGTCTTCGTGACACTCGCGCGCGCGTCGTTAACTGGAGGCTCGTAATTGTCACGACGGCGGCAAACGGAGTCATGTTGAAAATCGCGAGAGCGGTTTGATGAAAGGCGTTGGAAATGGTTGAAAGGTTCCATGGAGGGGCAGCTGTTAAAGATTTACACGTAATTGTTTCTATTGTGTCGGCGAGAAAGGGGCGACGGGGGTGGCAGTCGTTAACGGCCCCGGCGGCCCGTTAAAGTACTCGGTGCGTGATAGATCGTTTGTTTCTCAATGGCGCTACGTTTAACCCGCGCAATTGTCGGCGTCGGGAAGCAGTTTGCTCGTGCAAGTCCGAGCGTTGCTTAAGAGTCGTAGGTGTTCTTGGCGCTTCACGCCGCGTTGAGAGTAAGGTTTATTGGCGGTTACAGTGAGTGACGGGGCTTATCGTCGGTTTCTATCATTTCTATTAGCACGCAGCCAGCGAATGAGTGCCGATAAAGTGATTGCGGCGCGTAAAGCTACGCTACGTCATGAGTCTAATCCCTAATTTTTTTTTGCGACGTACATTTGTCCCTAGGATTCAAATTGTCCTTTACACGACTGCACCCAGGAAAAAAAGATTGTTGGGTTAAACAAATGAGATCATGTTCCTTTGAATCCACTAAATTTTTATTTACTTGTACTAAAACATTTGCTGCATTTGAAGAAATAGATGCGAATTCTCTGAGAAATCCCAGTCTCGATCAAATAAAATTTTGGTTACGAAGAAATCATTATTCGTAACTCTATAACTTTGGGAAAAATTTTGACCGTTTTTTGATGTAGTTAAGCAACTGAACGTTTCGGTCAGTGGCCTCTTAAGTGAAAATTATCTTTACGTTACTGAATATCGACAGAACTAATTGAGAGAATTGATTGCTATTACCTTAAAATCTTGGATGTAGATAGAATAGCTACACTGTTAGAAGTAGATCTATCACACATGTGTGAATATTAACACGTCACACACTTGAAATGTGTGAATATTAATGCGTCACACATATTTAATGCATAATTTTCCAAACGTCATGCATTATCCTCTTAATATGCGCGTGTGAAATGCATTAGAGAATGTGTGGAAATCACACATTTCAATGTGTGGATTTTATCAAACATCTAATAATGTTTGAAATAGTCAAACATCGTAATATTCACACATGTGTAATATTTCTACACGTTTGCATATAACACACTTTGGGAAAATTCACACACTGACAATGAGTATAGTAACGCACTTACTAGTCACACACTGATCAGTCACATACTGCAACTACCCCAGACAACATCGTGCGAAATCAGTACTCGTTGTAGATATCCTACCGTGTGTTATCCCATCCGTTTTGTGCTTCGGACGATCGTAAATAAAGTGCCTTCAAGTCTAGGAAACCTCGTTCTTCCTCTTTATTTCTGATTCATGCTCTTTCCGCTAATCTCCCGTTTCCCTAACCTAACCTAACCTAACCTCCCACTTGGATCACATCATATAATGTAATTAGTTGTTTTAAACGGCAAGAAACGTGTAAAAAGTGCTTTCACCAAATTACATATGTGTATAATAGTAAAACACTTGGATTTGCAATGTAGTGCAATCTTTTTTACACATTTATTGGCACCTTGAAAATTACACACCTAAATAAGTTATACACCTCCATTTGTGTGAAAAGTCACACACGCCAATAAAATCAAACATCCATTCGTGCATGAAAAAGTCACACACTTACAGACGTCTTGAAACGGCGGACACACATCACATGCGATAAAGTGTGTGATAGTCACACACTGCTTCTACAGAATTGCGATTTTTAGTTACGCGGGGTAAAATTCGTAAAAGATTAGAGCGTGTTGCGAACAATGCAAATAATTCGATTACTGATTGTGAGCCCCAAAATGGGTTGCTGTCTTTTTTTCCCCAAAGCATTAGCGCGCATGTCCAAGCTTATTTGGACGTTTCATTATTTCTTATTCACATATTTAATTTTTCTCATATATATTTTTCTCAATTATCTTCCCAACTTTTTTCTGGTTAATCCGGCTTTGCGGCTTCGACTCGGATCGCGTATTGATCCGAGAGAACTTTGATCTGGCACCATTGAGTTTCCTCGCAAAACAAATGCTGGTACGCGCGCTTTAATCTTGGAGCGATGGCGTAATGACCGGCGCGACGACGGCGCATCGTAATTTGTTAGGAAATAAGGGGTCTGTAAGACTGGCAGCCGTTAGCATCGATAGCCGACGATCGATAGCGGCGCGATAGCGCGCGCTACGAGCGGTGTTGCGGCTAATACCGTAATTTTGGACGGAAAGTGCATGTTTTGCGGCGTGAGTCAATTCGCAGACTATCTCGCACCATTAAATTCATGTTTGTGCACTTATTATCAGCGACTACGTGGCGTTGCATGCTAGGAGCCGTAACGCGATGCACCGAACCGGTTCCTGAGGCGTTGGCTATTTACAGTGAACGCCTAGCATATATCGATTGTAATTTCTCGCGAATGTCCCGACAGCAGTGGGACTCGATAAGTCTCGATCGCCCGTTAATGAAGGAAAAAGGCAAGAAAAATTCACTTGAACCATTAGTGCTCATTACTAATATTCACACGGTTTTACTCGCGGCAGCTAATTACGGAGGTATTGGACGGATCATGTCTTCCAGAAGTTAATCCAAAACATAAAATTGAAATTGGACAGAGCCTGAATTCTAATTTTGGCACAATTGGTCTCAATATGAAAGAACATATTTTTTATTGAATTTCAAAAGTTTTGAGTATTTCAAACGTTTTGCAAACCTCGCATGCACGACTTGAAAGTTTAATCTGTCACGTTCCATCGCGTCAAAGCTGATAATCGTAGCTTTTAAATAATAATTGTAAAACGAGCAAGCAAATTGTTTCGATACTTTGCTAGAAATATTTTTACACGCTTGAAAAACATGATACAAATCTCCGCCGGACTCTATGTTAAAATAGCAATATTCAATAATTAATAACTTTGAAACGAGCAAGTGCAAATATCAGAACTAATCCGTCATGATCTAACATAATTGCTAAGAATGTCACGTAAAAGTTTCACGACGATAGCATTGATTGTATTTCTTATGCTTATAATTTTTTTATCTTGCAGTCTTGCTTGATAATTTTCTATATGTGTATTTCAGTGTATCGTGTTTTCCTGCAATATGTTCTTCAATCCTCAAGTATTCGAATTTTCATATCTTACTCCATTTCCCTTTGCGCTTGGTAAAGTAATTAATTCATTAACATTTATACTCTTTTATGTGCAAATATTTTTCTTGGTGTGTTCGCGGTACGTGTTTGCCAGAGCGGAAACAAACGCTCGTCTCTTCGTCTCTGTCTCCCGGGTTCCCTCGGTGTCATCCGCATCGGCTGACGTACGACGATTAAAGTGAAATATTGGCCAAGTTGGCGCGAACGTGCGGTAGGAATCTCATTTGCCGGCGGGTTAAACAGCGATCATCGTTCGCACAGCTGCGAATTACTAATTGCTGTTTGACTTGCCGGCTCCTTAACTCCACAAATTGAACCGAGTATCCGCAGCCGAAAGGATGGCTGACTTGGCGGAGTTTGTTTCACAGTTTATCGGCTAATATCTCGCCGTGGCCGCGGAACCTCATAATCAATAACCCGGAGCTATGCGATGCTATAGACTTAGTTTAACAATAGATTTGACGATCTATGGGGAATAAATAGCTTCGATGCAGTCTATCAATTCTGTCCCCAGTATGAATTTATCAGCCGATCAGAAATAGAACTCGCTGTAGTCACAGTATCTTGCATAACCGTCTGGAACTATAAGCTACCTCGATATACCGTTTACTATCCCCCAAGTCCGACTGTATAATTCTAGTTTCATTAGGTGTTCGTGTATGGCTTGGCGAGGTCCTTTGTTTCCACAGCGAGCGGAATTTCGACGATGACTCGAGAGTTAACGAGAGGTCGAGGCACCCACCCCGAAGGATTCTGGATGACGGCGCGAGCAAGTTTGCCATACGACTCGCTGTTTAGACTGTTTAAGTCATTCGACTCTCACGGCATATTTATTCATGCGCGCGCCACGTCGGGTACACGCCCGGGCATATGGAAATGCGAGTTACGGTTACCTGAAGGAGCTACATCTCCGCCGGACCCGCTCAGCTCGGTCAGCTGAGCCGCGCCGCGCGCTGGTTATTAACGTTGTTGCGGGACGCAGTCGGAAACCGCCGACCGCACCTGGTGAACGCGCGACCTCGCAATCGCCTTCACAACGCGATCGTCGTGGGGACGCGACTCGTAAAGTTCGCCAGGTAGGAAAGAACGCGCTGTCCCGCCCTTGTGCGGAACCCGATGGTTTTCGCGGCGGGCGCGCATTGTCGTATCTTACCAGATATACTCGCTCGTTTGTATTGTCGCCTCATAAAGGACGGGCGAAGCGCAATGGAGCCGCTTTATCGGATATTCAGCCTCACTGTGCCCGACTTGGTGGCAAGACGGTGGTTCTACTACCGCAACAAACCGGATGTTGTACATTTCAAGTATGCTGCGTGGCGTTTCACACGGACGTTCCGCGGGAACGTTATTGCACGTATCGTACGAATGCGCGGGCATTTGCAGCATATCAAACGATAATCTTATATACACAGCGCGGGATGATAGGCCGCGCGCAGTTTCGGTATGGAAACCGGTAAACAGATTTTCAACGGTGCGTCGCGCGTACCCGGCGAGCTAACAAATGTCACGGGCGTGAAACAAATGGCGCGCCGTTGATTACGCCGTTTTGTTATCGCGCGCGAACAAACAGCAGTACGAAACGACCGGAATTTCCACTTTGTCGAACCGGACGAATCTCGTCACGCTGGGACACGCTATCGCAGACTCTACGCCGGCCACGGCCGTCCAGATGTTCGCCAATCGCCAACATCAGCGATCTGTGTTCCCCGCACTTAAGAACCCGCACTTGAGAAGAGAAAGAGCTCTCGCTCCTCGCCTCTTTCCCTTTGAATTATATTCCAAGATCAGTTCTTATCTTTCAAACAAGTGTGTTTACTGCCGGGTGCCTGCGACGGTTCGTAGCTACTTAAGTAGGCGCGCGGATAAACTTGACACGGACACGCTTGGCTTATCTCGCAAGGTTAAAAGACATTTAACCATTGTTTCATTAGTTTCGGCCCGGTACCGTACGTCCGTTCTTTCACCAAGACCTGGAAATTTCATTTTTATCAGTGAGACCGAAGCTCACCGCTGTCGCTCGACACGATGCTCCGAAATATAATCGGGAGACAAAGCAGTCCGATAAGCGATATCGCACGATGGTAGTTTTTAGTTGTAATCAGTGAACTATACATATTGTT
>NW_011967119.1:312764-327633 GCF_000949405.1 Vollenhovia emeryi | reverse complement strand
CACATATAGTCTATACTGGAAGACCTGCTGCCCTCTTGAAGAAGATGGATGGAGTGAGACACACCAATTGTCCCAATTTCTGTCTCTTTCTAGTGATTCTGATTGGTCAACGAATTTCTATATCACGATGTCTATCTTACTTATATAAGGTGAGATAGAAAATCGTTGACCAAACAGATTTATTAGAAAGGAGCAGAAATTGAGACCATTTGCCCGTCTCACTCTGTTCACCTTTTTCAAGAGGGCAGCAGCTCTTCCAGCATAGTGTAGAGTTCACCGGTTGTAATGGAGTTAAGATATTTTCGGGAAGAAAACTCAATATGTTTCTTGTCTTTCTCGTTGATTTTCTTTTTTTTTCGCGAAACGCTATTAATCTTAGAAGAGTTGAGCTTTAGAAGGCGATACGTTGGAAATTATTTACAGACCGTTGCAGTTTGAATCTGTGGCACGGTATTTTTTACGGTGCTAGAACAATATTTGCGCACAGCAAATAGGTAAAAGTGTTAAATTGACGGGAAGTATTGACAAGAAAAACTTGACAAGAAAAACTATGACAAGAAAGGGATTCTTGATGATACCTTTATCGCGTTTATTTTTCTATTTCTTATTGCAACCTGCACATGAAAATAGAACACTGACATTAATATTGTTGTCGAGTGAGTTTCAATTAACAGAAAACTTCTCGTTTAAGGAATATTTATTAACAATTTTTAGTATCGATAAAAACATCAAGTCACAAATCTCTTTCTTAAAGCTAAATTGTTGCTTTTTACTATTTAAATCGTCCTTTCGAAAGAGCCGCTGGACCGTGGAACGTATAGAACGATAGAAGCCTTTATTACTTTAATTGCAGGCAATTAGAAGGATATTTTCGCGTTATCTTCAATCCCCGCAGAAGCGCACGCATCTTGTTCAATGCCGCTTGATAATTCTGTTCTCCGTGAAAGGCTGCCTCCCTACACCCTTTCGATAGACCGCCCCTCGAGATACGTCGGCCCGTCATAATGGAGTCGGTTTTCTACGCTAGGAATTATTTACTCACGTCGAGAATGCGATGAGCATCGTTCTAAGAGCAGCCCGAAGTCTCGTCTACCGAGCGCGGTATATTCCTTGTCAGGATTCAACGACTGAAAGCTAGTCCCTGCGGCGGTCACTCTCTCTCCCTCCCCCCCCCCTCTCTCTCTTTCTCTCCCTTTCCCTGATCCGCTCCTTACAAGATATCATTACGCAGATAAAACTGCTTTGCTGAAAGGCTGCCGAGCTAATCGACTGCCATACCAGGTCCTACGCTCTCGAAAACACGCGTTTCCTCGAAACCTTCCAAGCACACGTGGAATGTCAATGTCTCGGATCGTGCATGCTGATAACCCGATAATCCACGACGCCAAGTGCACGTGTCTTTTCATGTAGTTTTACCTACGAAATCCCCCCCCCCCTCTCTTTCTCTCTCGCAATACATATTTATACAGCCATACACCCAGAAAAAAGTTTTTTTTAAAATCAAATAAATTTGTCTGAATTTTGACCTCACCAGACTTTTATTTAATTTCAAAGAAAATAATTTCTTTACCTCAACCAAAATTTTATTTAACTGAGACTGCAAATCCTAAGAGGATTCACATCTATTTCCTCAAATGCAGCAAATGCGTAGAAGTAAATAAAAATTAGTAGATTCTTTTCATTGCGTTTTACAACCTAATAACATGCGGATTCTGTTACACATGAATGAGCTGGCAATATATTACGGGAATCATCGGGGGTGGCCGTCTTGTTAAGGCGAAGTGTGCCACTTGAAGGCACCAGAAGTCGTATTGTAATCTCCCGACTTTATGCCGATCGTTTCCTGAATTTACAATCACGTTTCTTAACAATTGCGCCATAACAAGCCGAGTTTCTATCTCGTTGGTTATTTATACACGTTTGGAAGTTCTGCTGGCATATTATGTCTGCGTTATCAATTACCTACCCCGATAATAATAGCGCTGTCTCGTTGCGGCTGTGATAGAAAAAGATACAAAGATACTGAATTCGTTTTTGTCATCTAACAATGTAAAACCCTTTGTTTCGCTACGCGGCTTATTATTCCGCTGCGCTTGCAATTAACCATGAACGTTTATCACTTTTGCATTACACGCAAATGTTTCCATAACAATATATTTGTTTGAAACATTTGATAATTACGTTACAAGCAGCGGGTAATTATTTTCACAACCAGCGTGTAATGTGCAAGGGACAATCGGCTAAATACGCAGATAAAAGGGATCATTAGGCGTTTTCGAGCGCGATCGCGATATCGCGGTGCTCGAGCTCTGTCTGACGCGAAAAGTGGGACAAAGAAGTCGGAGCTATTCAAGGATACGTGCTATCAGAAGCCGACCATTCGCGGAGCAGGAAGACAAGTAAAATGCAGAAGGCAGGGGGCGGGCGAGCATCCTTGTTGAACGTGCCCGTTTGTATCTGCCGGCTGGAACCGCCGCACGAAGACGCCGAATTCCGTTTTCTGTTTTCAGTAATTTTATTTTTACTTTTAATACGCCGTCCGATGAGATCGCACGAGGAACGCCCGACGGCGCCCGCTGGTGCGTGCGTGCCGCCTCGATACTAGATAAAGCCGGCATCCGAACGAACTGTCCTTTTATTCTCCCTCCTTAGCCTCCGCCTTTTAACAGCCACTTCTCGATGCGCAACCGCATGGATGTTACCTTTCGAACGGGACGCGGTATTTCCGATCCGCGAGACGATCGTCCCTTTTCGCAGCAACTGATGACGCGTGATAGTTGACGCAAATTAATGTCCCTCGATGTGGAACGTTCAAGGGGATATCGTTCTTGTCGTAGCTAGTTGATTTTATGGACACGTGATGGTAGGACGATAGTGTTTTCGATGTCAACTACGATAATAGTGAGTTATGATAGTCTAATGGGCTCGAGCTGTCACGTGTATTTTACTTCGCATGTGTTTATTCTGTATTTTTGCAAAATGTACACGTCGCCGTTTCTTCTCGCGTGGAATTTAATCCCCAGGTAATTGGATTTTTTTTAGATTAATTGTTACGATAATCATCGACATGTTAAAAGGCAAATATTACAAAGGACGATGGGCTGGGAAGAAATATTTTCCCATCTTTTTACCTCCGCCGGGTGATTTCTCATATTTGGACGCGCCTTCGTAAACGCGGAATTTCACTCTTTCGAAATATCGAGCGACCGGCGGAATGGCGACAGTAAATAATGTCCATTCGTTTGTAGCGTCATCGATAAATCATCGGGCGTCATGACGGGAAATTGAACTTTCGAGAATACTTATGCCCATACCACGTTATTATTCATGTCGATAGTGCCCGGGCGCAAAAAAGGATACAACAGCGCGTATTTCAGGACGATAGATTATACATAACGTCCTAGTGTTTCCTTGATTCATCCACGCGGAGGGCACGTAAAACTTTCCCACGGAAAAGTGGTGGCGTAAGAACGGAGTAATAAAAATTTGCCTTTGTGTCCTTTTTTTTTAAGCTTTACACTTACACGCTCTCTGCGAAATATTTCCGCGATAAGTCCTTGTGAGATTATAATATTTTCTGACCTCAGTGCCGACGGTTTTCATAGCGAAGCTGAAGTTTCGAAAGGGATTTAGGGAATCCTCACTACGATAATAGCATCGAGAACTAATAGCAGTGCGATAACAGCGAGGGAGACGTGGGCATTTATACTTTTCGCCCTTCCCTGGGTAGTTATGACACGAAGGCACAGGGAAAGAAAATCGAGGCGAGTAAGGTCAAAAGAATGGGAGTCATAAGAAAGGGAGAATTCGCAGCGTACGATTGTGCCCGATAAATAATGCAAATCTGGCGGAACCCACCTAAGCTTCCGCAAGCTGCTTTGTAACGCGATCAGGATTGGTTGCGAGCCAACCGCGGCGTCGACGCATCGCATCTGCGCCACCGACCCGCGAGAATTTATGTGCGGGGCGCGTTGTCTAAGGCGGGCCAACAACGGACGACGACATTCGCAAACCAGCCAACTTAGCCCCACGAGTACTCGCTGAAACACACAGGTGATTCCGTTGAGTTAATTACACCCCATGAAACTTCCTACCACGGCCTTATTACGTTGTGGCACACCGCTGTCGCCCTAAAATGATACAGATGACCCATTCCTGCTCCCCCTCTTCCCCCTCTCTCTCTCTGCATCTCGCTATTTTTACGCGTACATGTTTGAAATAATATTTTAACGATGGCTTTTTAATTAGTGTCTCAGATAGATTAAACTTGAAATAATATTTGATATTACTGACGTGTCAAATCATTCGCTAATAATCAGAACACAATGTGACATGAAACGAATAAGTATATGACCAGATTTTAATTGAACGTAAGGAATATCGTGAGAAATGCGCAGCATGAAATATTTCGAAGATTTTTGTGGCAAAATAGACTTGAGGTGTAGCATGAAATTTCTTAGCTACCCTTCTTCACTTTATAAAGGCTTTGTATAAAGTTATTTGCGTTATTGCGAACTTTGCGAGCTATTTGCTAATTCCACATACGCTGCTCACGCTGACGGAGAATGCAATTTTGGCGAAAGCAGGGATTGGATATACATATAGCGAAGATGTATTAAGCCTATCGATGATGCCTCGGTCGATAGGTAGGTACCGTAATTACGGTAATGTTATGCGAGCTAATTGGAGGATTTTGTGAGAATCGATAAAAACGAGATTGCTCGGCACCGAAGTCAAGTATTATATATCGGATATCCAAGAAATTGGCTATCGGCGTATTTCTGCCCGATCGTTATTACTTCCGTACAAAAAGATCAGAAAATCATGCGCAATATAATCTAATATAATTTTTTTGGCAGTTCTTTTGTCGATCGTATCCCGCCCAAAGCACTAATTTCATAAATTAAGAATGTCTTCGCATTATCGATCATGCGAATTTTACTCGCGAGCCACAATCGCCTTTTATCAGTGTCGCAAGGCATTTAATATTGAATTTTCGATATAGCTTTTTTTCAATTATACAAATTTAATTTATTTATCAATTTATGTTTTATCTTAAATGCCTGTAATATTTGTGATCAGATAATTTCATCCGATCAGTAATTTATTCAATCAGTAACATATTTATTAATAGAATAAGATCAAACAGTATTGAAGTTGTGGGATATAACATATAATAAATTAACTTTTAAATATGTATCACAGATTTTTTTTACAATTGAAAAAAAATTTAAGTAGCACTTTTTTAGCTGGTTTCGGACTTTTCTGCGAAATGCATACAAGTCTTATGTCTTTCGCGAAAAATGAAGAATTAACGTTTCAATTACTACTCCTCTAATAAACAAACGGACGCCGCTTTAACCTCTGACCGAGCAAACTTTTGCTCCGGCAACTAGTTAGGACCTCGTGTCGTACTCGCAGTCGTCGACTCCCTTTTTCTATAGCGGCGAGTTTGAAAGGAACAGCTAATAAGTAGTGTAAGTCGCGGCGGAGGAAAAGAGGGACAGACGGAGAAAAACAGATGGCAGCAACGAGAGAGAAGAATATTGCACTGGGAGATCCGCAACCGTGTGGTAGTTACTTCTCTCGTAGCGTTACGAAGTTACATCAACGACCAATCCTTACAATGTTAACGAGGACATGAAACTAAAATTAGTGAATGAAGAAGATGTAATAATTCTAATTTTTAAAAAGACAACTCCTCTCTTCTCCCTTGGGAGAGCAAAATGGCAAACATTATGAAACGCGTACGTGTGCGTGCGTGTGCGTGTACACATGTATATACGTATATAAGAAATTAAATTTAAGATCAACTATAATTTAACAAATTTAATAATTTAATAGTTTCATGCTTTTATTTTTCTTTATTCTCAATTTTTATGATAATTATATATGGTTATGGAAAAGCTGTGTATGTTAACTTTTACATGTTGAGTCACATAAGTAATATTACGTATGCTCAACAATATAGAGGGCAGTCCTCTATTATGAGATGGGATTTTAATGTGAGATAGTAGGTTTTTGATGTTCAAATTCAATACACAAATCTTTTTTCGCGACAATTGCACGCTCTAACAATGAATTTTCCGCTAGACAGATTTTACTTCGTGAGCAATAAATTCACGGTGGAACCAACACATAATGCTTGTTAATTTAACAGAAACTCCGCTACCTCATATTAGGAGCCTATCATCCCATAATAGCGGGCTTTCCTCTATTTCTAATATGACAACCGCTTTAGAACGTTGCTCCCATTGTATGTCTATAGATAACCGACCTCAAATCTTATTTATATTTGGCTAACTTATATCGTTGCTAGAGGATCACGATGAGCAAATGTTATTCATCGTTAAAATCCTATTATCTACATTATATTCACGAATGTGATAAACTTATATCCTTCAGAAGCTTTCGCGTACATGGAATTGATAATTTCAGTGTACTCAATTTTTGTAGTTAAATCTCACAATCGGTTTTGAGGAATTAAATTTTTACAATTTATTGGAGATGCTATTTTTAATCGGGCTGGATCTTGGTAGCTTAATAATATTTTGTGTATGCATTTGTCGTATACTTTTTTTCGAATCAGTAATCTGTGCAATTATTTGTCGGTTTTAAAATACAGTTTCCTGTTGGAAATTTAGTAATTCCATATACTTAAACCGAGTTAACTATTTTAAATCGAGTTACTGAGCATTCTGTCACAATCACTAAATGTAAGATATTTGTTGCGGAAAATAGCAATAATAGCAATAATAAAAATAGCAAAGAATCGAAAACCGATAATAAGTGAGAGTCAACATAAATCTTACATTTAATTAGAGAAGATACCACTTCCGAACTAGATCTTGGTAATCTAATAATATTTTGTGTGAATTTTATATACCTGTTCCAACTCGATAAATTGCTCTGATTTGTCGGCCTTAAGATACGTTGTGGAAGAATAAATCCAATTAAATGGTACTAAAGTGGTACTCGATTGAACTGTTTTACGCTAAAATAACCTTTTTAAATCACTGTAAAGATAGATTATTGTAAAATAAATTTTTATGTGAAAAGGTGATGCAAATAAATTTGTTATTACTTGTAAACATTTATTTAACGTTTAAAAGTAATCTAAAATTAATTTTAGTTTTAAGCGTTTGCATTAAATATTTTCCTAACTCAACACAATTTTCTATTACTGCCGCAGAATAATGAATCTTATATTAATACCTTCTCTGTTAATTTTGACAGTGACGACAATAATAACAAATTACAGTATACATTATAAATGTAATGTACGCAATTTAATTCACATTCACGCTTCAGTGGTGCATTTGTATTGCGAAGTATAGCGCCAATTACATGATGTGAATTAATGTTACGAGCGTTCCACGCCGCGACCCATCTTCCTTCATTATCGCGATTTGCATGACACAACGGCGAATTAAGCAGCTCTGCCGTGCGACAGTTAGCGGTTTTGGTATCGTGCGAATGTGTTTTACGCGACGATGCGTTTTCGGGGACGCGGACTCACCGTCCGTGTCGCGTAGGCGCGGGCGTGCGTGCAACGCCGGCAGAATAGTGTTGCAAGTGGGTGGTACGTACGTGTTCGGCAGTGTGCAATGTCCCGCGGCGACACGCCAAGGCGACGGTAAACAATGTGAGCATACATTACTTACACCCCGCCCAGTACTAGCACATTGTGCCACGCCGCGTGCATCCGCGCGCGGAGTCCATCCACACCTTGTACGCACTCACCCTCGTTCTCCCAGATTCCATTCCTTTTCACGCCTCCTTTTATTTCACTAACAGCATTTAAAGTACGCTTAATGTATTTTCCCTGTATTTGCGCACGGAAAAAAGATACGCAATATTATACGATAATATGCTCCAAAGTATCTCGGAATTGTAATTCTTCTCTTTCTCGCCTTTTCTCTCACCATCCACCTGAACCATTTTGGCAATTTATATTCGATGCTTATATTTTTTTTCATGCGTAACACGCATTCATAAGAAGACTTGAGAAGTCAGATGTCCAAGAAATTTATTAAACGCACTAAACTGATTGATTTTTTACGCCATATTTATCCTTATGGAATGACTTAACTACGCGGAGAGAATTTTCTCTTAAAATTTACTCTAAAAATCATGTAATCGTGGGACAATGTGGTATATAGTCTGTATGTATCTAATTTAATAAAAATCTTGGACAGTATAACCCTGGGCTCTGAGCCCCTTTTATTGTTTGATTTTTATCATGCCGGCCATTGTTATTTATTCTCCAATTAACGTTTTAAAATAATTTTAGCAAGATTGAATTTTTATCGTTTGTAATGAAAGTAACGATTTTTACTGAGATACTTAATTAAAGTTAAAACTAAATTGTAATTTGTGAAATATAACGAAACAACACAGTATTATATAGGAAACAATACTATTATAGATCTCGGATTATTTTGTACACTCATTGAATCGGCTTTATTACTAACTAATACTCGGAACACAAATGGATATCAACATTTTTGTCACCGTTGAATTTTTCCACTCATTTTTGACACGACAAATAGTTCAAGATTCAAGCTTTTCCTGATTTATTGAAGTCGATTTTTACGCCGAAACATCAAATTGGTACCGTCGATGTTTAATTTGTGACACCTGTAGCAGTGTCAATACCAGCAAAAATTAATTGAGATATATGCTCGTTATAACGACCGCTTTCATCACCACTCGTAGCACACGATAATTGATTCCTACAAACTGTGCGCCAGCAAGAGGATGAATAAACTTACAATTTATTTTTACGCTTAACGCGTCGTCCAACACATCCTGTTTTACTTGATAAAACAAAATGCAATATTATTCACGTGCTTTAAACCGTTGTTAGCTTTTCTCTAAATGCATTTATTATAAAAATTTATATTATTTTTTGTACTTTACACGATTTTGTAATATAAATATTATTTATTTCATTGATTTGCAAAATTGATAAGAGAATGATAAGACTGATGAAATTGGCAAAGAGAGTTTATCTTTATCTCGGAGACAAGGAGAAGTTATGTCAAAATAAAAATGAATTGGTGTTTAGCACTCTTTATTTAATAAGAGCCAATTGTTTATATTTTAATTAATTGGATTACATTTAGTACCGAGTGTTGAAAGAACTTTTATAGATAAATATAAAAATATAAAGTCGGAGAAGATGTTGAGATAAATATAAGACATCCAAGACGTTTCCTCGAGTGCCGCGAATCGTATCGTGCCATCAGATCTGTAAAGGGGCACCTTTTTCGCGAGAACTTGGGAAGAAAGATGTTATTGACACAGCAATAACATGATAAGATACGTTTGGCTCCGGGTCTAACCCTTTTTCCTTTCGCGAGAAGAAGCTATGGGGAACACCTACAAAATTACATAAATCCAACCTGTGCGCGATGTTTGTAGTACAAATCCAAGAGATCTCACGCCCATTTCAAAATCTATTAAATTTGACACAGGTTTGTTCAATTTTTAATAATTATCAGTTTCAGTAACTACTCAGTACATATTACGATGATGCTGTAAACATTTTGCATGTTTTTTTAAGTTTACTGTTAAATACAAGCTGGACGAATTAAGTTTCGTACTTATATAGAGGAAGATCTTATTGAAGAAGTTCTTCCTGCCATTATCGATGCACTAACAAGTGCAAAGAATGAACGGTCATCGATGGGAAGGATCACGAATAGCTCGTGTCGTTCTCACGCTCGGGGAAGAGGGCTATTGCCCCTCATCGTAGTTACATCAGCTCTCACATTAAGGAGGGAGAATAAGACCAACTCACAATGTCTTGTCAGACATAATCCTGTGAAGTATAATACGGTCTTGAAGTTTCGCTGTCTAACACGCCGTAGATAGAGCTCTAAGAATTTTTACTAGTGCGTAACACTTAGCCGTCGTGTATCCATTCACCAATCACGCTAGAAACTGAGAACTGACCTGTTCATTTAAAACACTCAAGACCAGTTATCTTTAGAGTGGCGATAACGCTCCAAGCATAATTGTCATAAAGCACGTTTTATTATAATGTAAAACATAAAATGTTCATTACACGGCCGCAATTTTGCTGCAATACTTGAAATTTACAAAAAAATTTAGAAATTGAATGCAAAATTGTCTACCTGGACAATGATCTAGCTCTTTATAATTCTTTTAGAATGTGAGATGTGCGAAATTGTCAACAAGCTGTAAATTAATATAAAATAGTATTGTTATTTGAGGTAAAGGAGACGAGAACTCTCCTAGTAAAACTTGAACAAAGTAACTTGCTACTTTAACTTTGCAAGGTCTTTCTGGTCGCTGACGTAATAGCAAAAAGGATATTTACGTAGTAAATATTTATTGTTAACTTTGTACAAATTGAAGACTTTATTTAACGTCTCTGAACGATCATGCTGAACTAATCATACTGAGCGTGTCACAAAGTTAAAGTGCAAGCGAGTAAGTAGCGAATATGTAACAGCTTACGTAATCGAATTGCGAATTTTTATGTATAATATTTTCTTGATACTAAAAGCGATTAACTGTCGCACATTTAGTATATATATATGATTTATTGGTTTCCCTTAGGGTTTCAAGAACAACTCCTACATATATAAGACGGCAATACAAAATACAAATGACAATTTTACAATACGTTTTGCTTTTACAATTATCTTTTTTATCCTTTCCTCGCTTTAGTACCTACTCGCATTTTCAACCCATTCTCTCCCATCTATCCTATACACCTATACACACACACACGCACGCGCGCGCCCGCTCTGGACTTCCGTTTCCGTTTACATGTCGCACATTTAGTATCATTCTTGCATAATATGTATGTGCAGAAGTGCAATGTACACATTAAATGTACACGGAGAGAAGTTTCTCTTAAAATTTACCCTAAAAATGTAATCGTGGGACAACATGGCATTTTGAAGAACTGTGTGAGAGTTTTCTCAAATCTTACTAGAATACATTCTACTACACTGATAAAAAATATCTTAATCCAAAATAATATTAGTTTACTCAAGAAAATTATTCATTAGGTGGCTCCTAATAGCTTATTAACTTAAATGTAAAAAGTAATAAACAAATTAAAACATGCGTATCATTTAATTTAAGTATTTATTAAATATTAAACAATAGATAATTTTAAATTTTATTTTAATTCCATAAAATATTTACTAACAATAAGATATAAGTTTTACAGTGAAGAAAATTGGATTTCTTATTTGACAAAAACAATGATTTCATTTAATAAATATAGTATCCTCTATCTCATAACATCTTTATTTGAATGTAGAAAATGTAATGATTTAAATTAATTTACTTAATACAATGCACAGATTTACTTGAAATTTGATATTTTAATTTAAATAGAATATTTATTTCAGTAAAAAAATTTTTTAAGTAAATTTATTCACTTAATTAAGAAAAATTTTTGTCAGTGTAGTAAAATGTATGATAAAATTTCAAAAAAACTCATAAAATTTCTTGAAAATGCCGTGTTATCTCACGATTACGTGATTTTCAGAATAAATTTTAAGCAAAAAATGCTCTCCGTGTACATATAGAAATTGTATTATTTAATGTTACATCATATTCGCGAAATATCGAAACTTGCGCATTTGCCACAGCATTATGCTTGATTTTACCGCTGGCAGCATTATTGCCTGGGACGTGAATATTTAACTGTTTAGTCTGCTGTGTGTCTTGGCAAGGAAGCATTAAAGAAAGTGGAGAAAAAGGTTCTTCGAATCGCCAGTAGAAGAAGGTAACAACAAGGTGGATATCAAGTTTGCAAGAATTGCATCCATTGGTAGACCCACGTGGAATGCCGTTTCAACAACGAGACGTTCGTAACCGCTCGCGAGAATCCCCTGTTCTCGAGCAATTCGAGTGTATCTAGGTGTTAAGTCGATATCTTCATCGTGGCAACACGCAAATGAGAGGTGCTGCAAAAGACGCCCGACAAGTAGAATGCGAGATCCGCGCGATCGTACAGATAATACGAGGGCGAGTACAATGCCAGTGTCATCCGCATTCCTCGTTTGTCAAGCGCACGTAAAGGCGAGATTAAGAGAATCCCTCCCCCCTCTCTCTCTCTCTCTCTCTTCCCCCTGTCCCTCCCTCCTGCCCCTCTTTCTCTGTTCCCCTTTTCTGTTTTCTCACTTTCCTCATCTTCACCCTTGCACATTTCCCTCTCTCGCGGCCCTTTCTCTCATTGCCTCGTCCTCTCTCACGTTGTAGATACAACCGTGACGGTTACAAACGATACCGACGTTCCAAGGGGTTACAATGGATTTAAGTCACGTTCGTTCCACTTAATCCGCGGACATTCTTCCCCGGCTTCCACCTACGAGCTTTCCCTGCGCGCCAACACGGGCTCGAATTCCTGGATTCGTATCCGACGACGTGAACGTAATTAAGATGTAACGCGTCCCTTGAATTCGAGCATGCTCGACAGCGACGACGTTGCGTGGAATAATTGTCGCAACAACGAATTTGAGATTGAAAACCGGGGCACGTGGAATGGCCAGTATACGCACGTTCCAGCGTACGCACCCTATTTTTATACTAAAAAATTTATGCAACGTCTGCCACGACATCGTAAGCGTGAAAAATGGGAACGAAAGAGGGATATTATGGGAAGGATAATGCGCGCCGATACACGGCTCTTCATAAATCGAGCAACTGCCAAACAATAGCGCATTAAAACAAAATATCGTAAAGCCTTAATCTCGGATTTCGAGGGGCCGTAATTCATCGGGCAGTGACTCGGGGCGTCTGCCACGGGCAGGTAACCCGGGTACCTGCGACATGCCAGGGCGGAAACTCGTTTCGCCATAACAATTTCGCGGAGCGGATAACACGAGAGCGCCCGCTGGAATTACGTACAAATGGCGAGCGTTATCCGCTCGCGGGGCGCCAGTAAATCGTTTTATCCAGGCCGTGCCGGCGCACGGACACACCGGCGTTTATTTAACTGTAAGTTCAGCCGCCGTGGCCATTTTTCTGAAACTATTCCGACCGGAGCCATTACCGGCTCCGGACGACCGAGACGTTAAACCGTTCCGGCGCGGCGGCCCGCTCGCAACTGCGATACGGCGCAACTTTTGTCCTTTATGGGAGGTCCCTTAAATATAGGACGACCTCGCCCAAGTGCTCACCACCTTGCGTTTCGACCCTCTCAAGATTAGAGGTCCGCGACCTTTAAACCGGCGAGTGTACCGTACACTCCGCTCTCGTGAGATAAAGTCGGTGAAGCTGGCGCGAGAAAATTATTCGGGGAGGCATCCGTGGAAAGTTGGCGCGATAATAAATTTTTCTTCCTCAGACTCCGGCGCATGTATTATATTATAAGATATAGTTTATGTTATTTGACTATCTATCAAATTCTGTATTTAAATCGAACTAACTTGAAAAGCTACTCGTCGTACCTACAAAATTCTCTCTCTATTTACTGCAAATAACAAGACAACTATTTCGTCACCTTACGACGATCTCGTACGTAGAAAATTTATTTTTATAGTATTTTGTTATTAATTTAGTGCTGTTTTTATATCATATTTTTACGCGCACGTGTCTTTGTGAATACATATCGATCCGTGTTGCTAATTAAATTCATATTAAGGAATAGACTTTGATAGAAATAGTCTTTATTGGAAAACGACTATCGGATGAAAAGTTGGCAAGATTGATCGCGATATCAAGCTTTTAGTTTACTGATGTAGCTTATCGATGTCTCTCAAGCTACATATTTTTATTTCTACGAAACTGTCCGACAAACTGTTCTGCTAAAAATTAACTTACATACTGCGTAATGAAATGTCTCGAACCTAATTTCCTTTCAATGAGACTACGAACTTTTTTCTAATAAATGTAATCGTTCTGTTAAGTTGAGCCCACAAGGTGTAAGTTGAAATTTCTATACAAAGTTTTTTTTACGTCTGATGTAATTGCGCTTTCAATGTTAATCCAATCGTAACGCGCTGGCATACTGGTATGTAATATTCTCACTTACATTGTTTAACGCCGTAACGCGGGCCCAGGAATTTTTCCCGAAGAGACAATGCTTCGATCCGGCTATAAAATCGATGCAGCGGACACCACTACACCCACAGTGATGGTTTCTGGTCAAAAGCCATTGTATCAGCAGTCACCTTTATTGAGAATGCGAAAGAGACTCGCTGTCTCAGGACCGTTTTACGACTCGCCATAAACTCGTATACAAGTTGTCGTGAACGAAGTTAGCTCGCTGCACCCCGGAATTCCTTGATCCAGTGCCGTCGGCGCTTTCCGATACGTTCTTCAAAAGTCAAATTAAACGTCGTTCCTATGTGAGCGGCCAAAAATTGCCGATAAAAACAGACGGCGTGTACCGGACATTTACATTACGCGTTTACAATTCGGGCAGGCGCGTGCCTTCGTTCTTGGCAGGTTCTTTCTGTTAGTTCCTCTCAACTTTAATCGCACAACACAAGTAGAAATACGATGCCCGCTCCGTCGTTCGTCATGCAAAATGGACATAAACACCTGCGCGTACCTTTCCGCGTCTTACGGAACATAAAGCACATTGTCCCGGAGGAGCGTGCGGGATTCGCTAAGGGTAGTACCCGCTCTCGCGGCCACAATGCGCGATCCCCCCCCGGTCGCTCTCGCGCCCGCGACTCCAATATAGCTCTCGTTATTGCTATTTTATTGCTCGTAAATCCTTACGTGCCGCACATCCTGCCGCACGGGGACATGACCGTATCCCTTAACGGATGTCTCGCCGGGCTCTGCTATCTCGTAATTCCGCGCGACGGGACTCACCTTGACCGAAAGCAAGAATCCCTACGCCCAACGAACCGCGCTCTTCTTCCTA
>NW_011967119.1:305521-312592 GCF_000949405.1 Vollenhovia emeryi | reverse complement strand
TATGCATTTCTCCCCTCATTTTACATCCAATTAAATTTATGATATACGACATTTGTTCTACATTGTGCTACGACAGCTCTTATTTTGCGTCTCGCAAGAAATTAGTTCTGTCAAAGATACGAGGCACCTTTTGTACTTTAATAATACATGCGTAACGCCTGGTAATGTCGAGCCTTTCAGATTCTGTGAATTATATTCATATTAAATGTTGGTAGACTTTTATATTGGATTAAACGGAACCCATTGATGACAGTTACTAGATAGATATCTCGGTCATGCTCGTGTTACACGCCGATCTTTCTTTTTTTTTCGTACGTTTACAGCTGGTGCACCCCTCGGCGATTTGATTCCCGGGGGGGTCGTGCTCGTACTTTTCGCTTGTTCCCCGCTGATTCGCGCGCTCGGAACGCTACGTGATTAAACTCGCCGCGTATAGGTTTCGATCGCAGCCATTGATATTCCACGCCTTTCTCGGTCTCTCTCTCTCTCTCTCTCTCTCTCTCTTTTTTGGAAAACAAAGATACGTCCTCGTTAAGGTCCGACAAATTACATCGCGTACGCGAATTAAATTGTGTGTTGGAATTGGCCGACAGCATAAACTTTTCGTGTGCCCTATCGACTTATTTTTTTTTCCTATTTAAAGGAACACTCACTCTATTTGGATGAGCTGTTGTGGCAATAAGCACTTTAATATTACATCGAGCGATATTTAGAAGTGCATATAGGTATCGGTTACTGCCGCTCGCAATTTACCGTGGCAATATCCATTTTGTGTTTGCTTAAATTCAGAACCAATTGACTAATACACAAGCATACACACACATATATATTATATATATGCGATATTGCGATCAGTAAACTATTTTAAACCTCTATTCGTGCCAAGTCTGACCGGAAACGCGCTCTAAACGCGCAAATGTGTTAAATATTCCGAATTACATAGGTCAAAGATGAATATACCTATTTATATACACATCACTTGTCAGGAATCGATGTCACAAGAATTATATAGTATTAGCTTGATTGAGATGGTATTAGATTGATACTAACACGGTCGTTACCATGTATCATTGCAAATAGAATCCTAGCTAATTGTAAGTTAATTTTCAACATATTATTTCGAAACAAGTTGAAATTTGAGCATCGTTTTCCTAAAATGTGACTCAATGTGTCACATTTTTGCAGATTAATTCTGCAATTTTTGGGAACATTCTATTTTTTTTAATATTGACTTACGCAATTCTCGTGGAAACGTCGCGACGACTTCGTAAAATATTTAAGCTCATTTGCATAAATTCGAACTTATTGTTAGATTGACTAAAACCTGGTATAGGTATTTTACAGGGTGAGGAAAAATATCGAGATCCCGAAATATTTCGAAAAACATAATTTTTATGAAAAAATGTTTCAGACAAATGTTGTAGCGTTTCAAGTAACACATTACGTAGCAATGCTAATATTTATTTATTTTATCACTTTATTTATTTTATAAGTAGCACTCGCCTTTGAAAATAAAATCTGTCGTATTTATCGGGTAAAAATGTTGGGGTAAAACTTCGTGGTTAATTCGCGGAGTTGTTGAAGCTTCTGGGATGTTACATCAGCAAAGTTCTTTCTATTCCATCGTACTTGCCAAAATTCCCGACTTTTGCGAAGAAAAGTCGAATGAACTCGGTTAGCAATTTTGACGATTATCTCGGGAAAGCCGTTCTCTTGAAAAGATCATACTTCACTTTGCAGCGGGTCGATTTTATGGAGATGAGGGGAAACAAAATTCACATTCGAATGTTCTTTAATATTATCATTTAGTAGAGTATTGTTATAAAGTTTTTTTCACATCCTTTAAACGTTCAACGTATATTTACACGTTTACCGTATGTGCTTGCATTATTTCTCTAAATTACCGTTTTTATTTCAGTCTTTTTAGTACGATATTATTACAGCATTGCGAATCAACGATAACTTGTCACGTAACATATTACGTTGTTTTTGCTCGCGGAAGATGTTATATGGCAACCTGAAAATGGTACTGCAAAATCGATACGACAATTTAATCCGTTTACATGATAGGATTTATTCGCGTAACAAATGTTGCAAACAGTGCCACTGAAATGCATCCATCTTTTCCGGTAAATTAGTAAACCACCGATCGATGCAGGCATTACAACGACGAAATTGTCTCTTCGATTTAATTTCGCACTTACAATAATACATCGCAGTTTGGTGAGAGAAGAGGGAAAAGTATATCATACTATTAACGTATATTTACATTTTGTAAATCGGCTGCGAACGAAATGTTACAAACATGTATAATATTTCTCATCTGTTTCTTTTATGCCCGAGCAATTTATACACCGACCGAGTTTTCTCTCCAATTGCTTTGTACTCGAAACTACTCTGTCTTTAATTTGTCACCGCCGACTATTATCTTTTATTGTATTTATTTTATTATTTTCGTGGTTACGTTAATTGCGCAGAAGATGAACCCGAAGGTGTTCGAAACGTTCGCACTTTTGTAATTTCACTTTTTATTTCAAATATATTTCTTCTTGCGCACGTGTCTGTCCTGCTTGACTCTAACGGCCGTTTGATTTGAATGATTATAACATTTCCGTTATTAAAGTAGGTAAAAGAATCACAGTTTATCGGAATGCCTGATTCATAAGAATCTACTGGTATTCAATGTCCCATCGAGTGGCATCTTTTTTTTTATCTTCAGCTCGGCATAACGTACACACGAGGAATGAGGTCCAGAGAAAACAGGCTTAATTTGATCTTATCTAGAAGTTGGTGGAGAAAGGTAGGAACGGAATGGGACATATACAAGAATAGTGGTTAGACGGGCGTATAAATTACGTGCAGAACGTGTCGCCCGATGTAAATGCAATACAAATTGGGCCGGCCTGCTTATTATTATTCATTGGGGACATTTGTTAGCTTATCTGACGGGCCCGCGGCTCTTCTGTCCGCTGATCCTCCGACCAGTGTCTTTTTTCCGAGACTGCCTTTCTCTCTCCGCATATTTCACGTCCAAGAGATTTAATCGTGGATCAATGGAATGTTGTGTTCGATTATTATTACCTATCGTTGCACGAATCCGCGGGCTGCTCCGAAGCTTAAACTTCGGCTAGACATTTTTATACGATTCTCTTTGTCGTTATTGCATACAAAGTTTACCATTGTCTTTTTAAATTATTCCAACAGCGATAGGTTATATTTGTTTGTTTTTTAATACCTTGGTGGCTCGATGTCTCCCTCAGAATGTAACATTTCGCATACGTGGATGTTCGGCTTGTAACTTTGATATAGACGCACTCGTTCCAGTATCTGTACCAAACTTTGCTGTACCATCCAACTATCGTAACTAATTTGGTGTACCAGAACCCTCTTGCTCTGAATTTCTCCTCCGTACCTAGAGCTAAGTCTTGGCGTGAAACCCCGTAAATCTTGGAGCTCTTAAGCTTAACATTCGATCCGCTCGTCTTCTAAGATGCATGCCGTTAACAAATGACATTTAGATTTCTGATATCCCTAACACTCGTCGCATAAAATCATTGATAAGGAGAGCTTTCAAAATTATACTCGCTTCTCTTTCTTTTCCAAGTTTTTTCTTCTCTGGGAAACAATTATAGAATATTTATTGATTTTTTTGGAATGTGCAGCAGTTCTATTTTCGCAATGAGAAGTTTGAGTACGGACACCATTTATAACTTAAGAGCTATAAAAAATGTATCTATGAGTCTATATTTTCTCGATAGCATACTAAATCCTATTTAAATGACATTGTGATGTCACGTTGAAGTGCCAATAGTCCGTGTTACTTTTCGTGTAAATTTAGAGTAAATTCTCTCTCTCTCTCTCTGCTCCTCTCTCTTTTTTTTCCGAATAACATTAACGAATTCGGTAACCAAAGAAGAATATAAATCCGTGATATCCCATTATATCAAAATAATGACATTTAGTCCCGAAGAGAATGTCTTCTTTCGAAGATTATCAGCTTATTACCGTGGGAAGGGACACCTCTGCTCCTCCCTCTTTTTCTTCGAATAGCATGCATAAATTTGGTAACCGAAGAAGAATATAAATCCGTGATGTCCCATTATATCAAAATAATGACATTTAGTCCTGAAGGGACTGTCTTCTTCCGAAGATTATCAGCTTATTACCGTAGGAAGGAACACCTCCTGCGTGTTTCTTTTTTCAATATTTTACCTCTTATTGTCTTCCACCTGCTCGCAATTTCTACCAAAATAAATTCTAATCTTTGTATTCGATGTATAAATTTTATTTTATTATTAAAATATTTTATGATAGCACACTTGCTGTTAATTTCTACGAAAAGGTAATTGTTTGTATAATATATTGTTTCGTATATTGCATTATTGGTAAGAGAGAGAGAGAGTAAAGGTTGATTGTAATTATCGCACAGAAAAATATCTGCTAGCTAGCAGTAAATTAACTATTGAGATCATATCCACGGGCGAAGTCCGATGGAATGACTGCTTTAATCTCGTAGTTAACTCAGTTTCATCGCAGTTGCAGCGCGGCTGACAAGTCATTGTATTGTTTGGCTTGTAACGCCAAATAACATTACCCAGTCTCGTCCGGATCGTTAAACGAGGGTAATTACATCCGTATATCAGCGAAATGTGTTGAATGTTCTCCCCCGATTGTTTGTGCTTTACCTACGCGAATATGAACTGTAATCTGTCACAAGACATTCTGCTGTCAAAATTTGCTTCGGATAATTATAATTTCCACGAACATTTAACAGATATTATCATTTTCATTAACTATTAATAGAAACAATATGTTTAAAACAAAGAGTGAGCGTTATTTGTCCGTATTGGCTTTCTATGTGAATTGATTTGTCATGTCAGTCTATGTTTTAAATCTTCATTGTTTTTTGTCTAATCATGTTGTCAAATCGAATTTCAGCTACGCTCGATCATAGTAAGCCTTTGTTCCAGGATAATTATCAAAAATAGTTATCAAAATAAGCGTTGTACTGTAAAGTCACGTATAGAATACAGTGTACGACTCATTATCTTTCAATTTGTTATTCCGTTTACTCGTTAAATAATTTTTTTTACATGCACATTGAGTCTTTCCTCGGTGAATATTCATGAAGGTTAAAGCAATTATCCGAGGGATATTGAGTGTCGAAGGTAATGTGTGGTTAAAAATCGTAAAAATACGCTGCCGGCCCCCCCGTGTTGAAGAATCGCGGGCCGATTACGAAGGGATGAAGACGCAATGTGGCGTCCGACCGCCACGCGCATTACGTTCCTCCATAAGCAATTTCCATGCACGGCCGGACAGCATAATTTCCGGTGCATTCGCGCGTGAATGTGAGCACGCAGCACACGCGTGCACGCGTGCACGCACGCGCCCAGCGCGGCGCTATCGTCTCTGTCTTCCCCGCGATAATCGCGAAACTACGGAGTCCGGCTCGCGGGCGCGCGAATCGCTCTCGCAACGCCAAAGCCCGCAAATGCGTTAGCCTTTGTCCCGCTACGTTGCACGTGATAACGGCGTACGGTATGTACGGCGAGAATACGTGTCGCGACACGCTCGCCCCGTACACAGCCGCGCCGCAGCGCGGATGCACAAAGTGTTTGGAACGATAACAAGTAGAGTCGTGCGAGAGGTGGAAACGCTGTTATCGCCCTCCGCGCACGTCACAGGCGGATAATGCGCCGTATAAAGGGATTATTCGCTGTGACCCGGTTGTAAATGCGAATCGGTATCGCGGAGTCTGAAATAAGAAGAAGTTGCCAACGAAGTTTTGATTAAACTTTAGACAAACTGACGGCCGTACGTGATACGTTATCGTCACGTAAACGCACGTACATATAATTCAATGTTCTCCACTATTATACACTTGTTTTAATTGTCCTGAAGCTCGTGCAATTGCCGCGGCGTTATTGTTTAATTTGCTGGCGTACTGGCCGAGCTAGCGAGGCAAAACCACATTCCGAAGCATAAAAATGTGTAACAAGGTCAAGCCCATTCGTCGTACACTTGTCGATCAAACGCGACCGGTGCGTTGAGACTTTGACAATTTTTTCACATGTTAACTTCAAGAAAATTTTGTGGTGAGGAGAAAGGGCCAATGGGAGCCATAAAAACACAGACGTCAGTGCGTGGTCTCCAATATATAAATTTTCTTTATTAATTATTGTATTAATCATATCAGGGTTGGGAAAGTTACTTTATAAAAGTATCTAGTTACAGGTTTTTCGCTAAAAATGTAACTAGTTATAGTAACAAGGTACCAATTCTGAAAAAAAATGCGTTACAGTTCAAAAGTAACGAATCGTTACTTTCTTGCAATAAAAGTAAAAATATCAAATCGCCTAATGCGATCTGTAGAGGTTTAAAATGTATATAAGGTAACTATTAATGTAACTGACAAGTTAAGTTAGTTACCGATGGAGAGAAAGTAACGAAGTTAAGTTAGAGCTGCCGAAAACAAGTATCTGTAACTGTAACTTCGTTATAAGTAACGAGTTACTTCTCAACCCTGAATCATACACAAGGTTTAATGTAATACCTGCCTCGCCTCTTATTTATGGATAGAGCGGACTAGACTGAGTCAAAAAGTTCTCTATCATTTTACAATTTTCGCAATGGTTAACGAGTTATTAATTATTAAAAATCGCCGTCTTACAATGCGGCCATCCCGCGGTTGGCATTGCTAGGCGCGCGGAGAGTTGTTTATTATACGTAGCCGTTGCCGTGTGTCATAAACAAAACTCCTCGCGCGCCTAGCAACGCCGATCGCGGGACGACCGCATCTCGCCGCGCGCTTGAATTGGGCGGTAGGCTAAGACAGCGATTTTTAATAATTAATAACTCGTTAACTATTGCGAAAATTGCAAAATGGTAGAGGACTTTTCGACTCATTGTCAGTCTAGTCTGCTCTATCCGTAAATAAGAGGTGAGGCGGGTATTATACAGGGTGAGTCTTTCCATATCCGACAAAATTTTTGAGAAGGTAGAACGGATCGAGATGAACGGAAAAGTCCTGTACCATTTTGCAATTTTCGTAATAGTTAACGAGTAATT
>NW_011967119.1:302396-304836 GCF_000949405.1 Vollenhovia emeryi | reverse complement strand
ATTGCGCGGTCGTAGTTGCATACCGTCGATTAATTTTGTTTTTCTCTCTCGCGGTAAAATTCAATCAGTTGGGATTATCATTTTACATGTGATACTTTAGTCCTACTATTCTTCCCACCGGAAGGTTCATTTGAAGAAGTTTCTTGGCAAACTGGTCTCCGCTAATTAAAGTAACTCGAATGTTCTGTGTTTGCGCGTACTTTATCGTGTACACGTGGTCGGAATGCGAAAGATAGAGATACACCGCGAAAAAAAAGTGTCTATCTATAATTAGTATAATCAAGAATGTATAATTCAGATTCTTTTAAAATCACTTTAATAATTTTAATTGATAATAATCCCTGCCGACACGCATATGTGATTCTATCGAATTAATCGTCGCTTTTTGCTTTTACTTTTAGTCTCGCGTCCATTAAATGACTAATTACAATAAAACGAATTTTCGATCATTAGATTATGATTATAATTTTCTCGCAAATTAATTTTCTATTTCAAGCTTTGAAAAGTTTTTTTTTAACACAATTATATATAATTACCATGAATAGTTTCCGCTCTAAACTTATTAATTTTCGTTAATTCGTCGATAAAGAGCGCCGATTGGAAGCCGCTTATGTAATTTGCGATAATTTCCCGTGAGTTTGCGAGGGGAACTAGTAGAGAGAAGCCTTCTGCATCTGCATCTCGATAAATAATAAAATGCGCCCAATTAGCCGGTTTTCTTTCATTACGGCAGGCAGCAAATGCAGAAACGGCAACGGGAAATTGTCGGCACGATCCCTCTCGACGTAAACGAAGACGTAGTGAGGCGTGCAATGATCAAGTGTATCCCCGGAAAGATTAACGACTCGGCGGGCCGCGTAGAAACGCCGGGAACCGAGATCGACGTAGAAAGCAAGGAAGGCCAATTACGGACTGCCTCTCGATTCGTCTCGCCTCGATTTCGACTCGATTCCTGATTTAATCGAACCTAGGCTGACCCTGCGGCCACACTTAACCACCCTGCGCTTAACAAAGGCGGAAAAGATAGTTCGAGCTGGACAGAACTAATGTCGACGATACTTTAAATGATGCTTCACGCGCGTACCGCAATGCGTGCCGAAAGAACGGAGATAATTTTTGTAAAAATACATTCGTTAAATGATCTGAGTGTACGTTTGCGAGCTCAGCCTAGCTCGTGCACCGGCAATTAGTAATATGCGCCAATGCCGCCTTCGATCTAATCAAATTAATACCGTATTTCACGTAGATGGCGGAAGCGCGTTTGTTCTCGGAAGAATATATCGCTCAATGTAATACCACCTCCGAGTTTCCTAAGCCTATAGTTATTGTAAGTAGACGAAAGTCTGAATCTTGTTATAAGCGGATAGTCTTATTACTTATAATAACTACTAACGATAATACTTGGTAGCGGCAAGACATTCTCGTCTCTCCATTATTGAGATAATACGTCGTCGCGTCTTCGTGCAGCAAACGATAAATATATCGCGCTTAAATAAATTGGGAATAAAATTGGGCTAAGTGAAATTGATTATATAAAAATTTATAACGATAATTGACACTCTAATTCCTTTTATACATTCCTATATTATTAGAAACCGAGGGCATTACGTCTTTACGTAGTAAAGTACGATATTTGCGGCAAGAAAATTTCATCGTACGCAAATACATATAAAACAATGGCACAATATTATCACTGCACGTTTCTTTATTTCTCATATGCGTGAGAAACAAACGGAAGAAAGAAACTCTCTGCGAGCATGTCGTCGCTAAGTGTACAATAAGCTACAGTTAAAAGCTAAAACGATTCTCCGGCAATCATTGTGAGATTGCACTGTGGCTTTATTATCGGTGCGTTATTCTTTCTTTTTGCCGGGGGTATTTACGATTATTCGCTGGCGCGTAACGGACACATCCGCGACGATGGCCAGCTACCATGCTCTCTGTCTCTCTCGCGTGTCCCAGCCGGGAACACTCGTGGTAAATTGAAAGTATTCATCGGCGACTCCTTGTGATTTGCCGTGCGACGAACTTTTATCTTCCCGGGCCGGTACTCTCGCCATCATTCGTCCGTTGGCTTCCTAACGAGCCTGACTTCTCCCGAGACCTCTCGTTCGCAGGACTCTAGATTCGCATTCCCGTTTTCCGCTGCGCGAGTTCACCAAGTACAAAAAAGGGATAAACCGGGAAATAAACGCGAAGAGCAGGATGATCTCGTCACGAGCGCATGAAGCTCACTAATTCTACGAATATCTAGCGCTCTTATTATATTATTATTATAGCAAATAAATTTGAGATTATCTTAATTAACGTGCGCTATCAGCGCAAGTGTCTGAGACATTTTGTTATAGCGCTTCTTTGAAAAATATTTTTCGGCCTTAAGGATTGTTAAAAAAAGTACTGGAAGTAGATATAGGTGTACATTTGTACTGGGACCCTCTAT
>NW_011967119.1:286986-301585 GCF_000949405.1 Vollenhovia emeryi | reverse complement strand
TTGTGTCCACGATCCAAGAACTGCATCCAAGTTATAGTTCCAAAAAATGTGTAGCCAATCAACCTGCAGCTGTTCCATCAAAGTTGCAAATTGATTGGCTACACATTTCTCGAAACTAGAACTTGAACCAAGTTCTAGCATCGTGGACACAGGCCTTTAAAGCCTTGTGTCCACGATCCAAGAACTTGGTCCAAGTTTGGAGAAATGTGTAGCCAATCAACTCGCAGCTATTCCATAAAAACTACAAGTTCATTGGCTACACATTTCTCGGAACTAGAACTTTGATCAAATTCTAGCATCGTGGACACAGGCCTTTAAAGTCCTTGTGTCCACGATCCGAGAACTATATCCAAGTTCTAGTTCCAAGAAATGTGTAGCCAATCAACCCGCAACGATTCCGTGAAAGACGTAAGTTGATTGGCTACAGATTTCTCGGGACTCGAACTTGGACACAGCTCGTGGCTCGTGGACACGAGGCTCAAGGTGGAAAGAATTTTCTATATAGAAATTCTCTCTTTATCGAAACATTTTCTTCGAGAAATAATGTCTCTCGCTATTGATAATTTATTCTACTACGGCTCGCGAAGGTCTCGATTCCATGAATAATACAACCGCGGATTGAGATAATTTCCCGAGGTGTTAGTCGAGAGCTACCAGAAATTAATTGGCGGAAGACTATTTTGCATGTCTGTGACATCGCGACGTGCACGCGCACGAAAATGCGACCCGGTCGTTTGACCGGTCGTTGGCGTGTCGCCAGCGCGTTGCGCAGCGCATTTTCAGGATCGTAACATAAAGCCGGAGATTTATAGCGTCGGCGTGCCCGTCGCGGTGCCAGTACCTCTCGGCCAGATGTATGATTTTCGGCCACGGTACGACCGCCCTTGAGGTTCCGACGCGTCACAGACGAAGGGTTGAGGACCAGCAATCGGCCATAAAACGCTAAGCTACGACCAAGGTTTTCGCTCTTTTCCATTTAACTATACAAATCTCCCCCGACCCCGCTCTCTCGTCTGTGCTCTGCGTGTGATCATTGAAAACATGTGCGTAAATTTGCTGGAGACAAGAAAGAGTTTCGAGTTTTGCATAAAAGCAAGTCGAGATTAATAAGATTATCGTTTAGCTATTAAAAGATTTTTTTCCGTCGAGATTTTATACGGCTGGTCCACTAATTGTGGTTGGTAGTGTCACGCTAATAAAACGTGAAAAGATCTTAGGTTCTTTAACTTCTTTGTCATTTTTTCCACGCGCGTGCATAATGATTTTGAAACATAAACGAGACTGCCAGTCTTCTCTTTATATTTATACTTACTTAAGTACTAATTACATATATATGTAGTAAGTCTCACAGGAGCAAGTGCAATAAAAATATGCATGACCTCGCTGTGGCTTTAAAAAGGTCTTGGAATTTTATTTTAACTTCTATCTCTATTTTAATAATACACATACAGGGACAAGAATTTAATTATCCATCCGATTATTAGCATAAAACGTTAAGGAAGAGAAACTATCGAGGACTAAATAATTTAAAGAAGGCCCGAAAACAAGTCGTTTTGCAGTTGCTCGGCAAAGGACTATAATTTTTAAAGCGTAAAGTACTGATGTAACATAATCTGCAATATAAAATTAATTTGATTTCAGCCTTCTACATTGGAGTTTCGTGAACAATGCTGTTTATTCCCGGACGACATGACTTCGCGAAAGTACTAAATAGATGGAGATACGAGGCGGAAAGGAATTGCTAAACGACCGTAGTTAACGTTGTCGATAACAATATATCCTGCACACTCAATTCCGACGTGCCTTTGCCCCAAGTTGGCCGAAAAGTTCGCCTAAATTAGTCGGAATTTCTGCCAAATCCAGACATATAATTGGCTATTTGCAAGTATCTTACTATTCAGTCTTAGCGTGTGACATTAAATTTAACAAGTCGCTAACGGCGAGACGGCTTCGTTTTCGCCTTGTATTCTCCTCTTTATCTCCTTCGCTATTTCGCGTTGGAATTAATTCTCACTGCACCACCAATGTGCAAGTACGACCGTAATTGATCTCCAGGTATTTTAAAAAGTTTATTGAAGGCGCTGTAGTAAAGAAACTCCGGCGGCTGACTTTCGGATAATTTCTGATTCGCTTCTAGCACAAACGAAACCTTTATTCTACTTTTACTCTCTTTTTTTTGCCGCCTCTTTTCCTTTCTCGTATTCCTGGCGCTTCTCTCTGCTCAAAACTTTTCGAAATAAATTTTCAATCCCTTATTCCCTCTCACGGGGAAAAATCTTAAATAATTCAATTCGCCGTTGTTTCGACGTGTCATTACAATTTCCGTACTGTTAACTAACAAAATATAAGGTAAACATTTTTATAATCAATATAAATCAGTGTAAACCTTTTTATAATTACATTTTGAGATTGTACGCTACTAAATAACTTATAAATAAATTATAAGCTCAACTACGAGTGGCACAGAGTATTAAATTTAAACATATCTTTTCTAAATTATCGTGTCATATAATAAAATGAAATTTAGGTCAAACGCCATATTAAATACGAATTAAATGCGAATTATCTACGTTTCCGGACATGTATCGAGCGTATGAGCCGAAACAGCCTTAACAGACCTATTAAACTTTTACGATTTAAGTTTTCATCGACCTCTGAAAGCTTTTCTCGTTTGGATCTGTCGAAACGTAGTACGAATTCACGATGGCGAATAAAGACGTTTTATTACGAACGACTGCATTACTATGTGAGAATTGCAAGAGTTGCATGTGGAAGTCTTTCAATTTGAGTTAACTGACTGAACTAGGAGAGTTAACTAATTAATATGAAAATTTTTTTCGCGAGACGGCGGCGTACAAAGAGTCCTGCGAGTTTCATCGAAAATATTTGATATTTCATGTGGAATATATGCACTCGTATGAGGCATCTGATTTTAAGAATTAATTCGCGCTCAGCTCATTGCAGTAGAATGTCAGAGACATATTATAGCGCGCTGGCTTCACCGAAAAGAACAAAAGTTACAATAGCTCTGTAGAAATTTTTAACTTCTCGCTGTATACCGAACAATGTGGCTGATATACTTGGGCATAATTATTCCAACTGCGTGTACTTTTTATTCGGCGCGAGGCTCATTTATTGTAATCCAAGACGCAACTGCTGTACTGAATTACAAAATTCATTTAATTGTATTATTCAGTGAAAGAGAAAATCCAGAAATTCCATCGCGGGATTAATTTAAATATTGCATTCTACCTGATGTGTTTTCTAAAAGTTTTCGAAGTCTTGAAATTTTTTCAGACAAATTTCGGAGCAGTTATCGGCATGTATTGTACGGGACATGAGGATCAAATGGCATTCGTTATTCAACTATCGTATTCGGAAACAACAGAAGGGGTATTTCTAGCTCTGTTGCAATTGTGTTATCTTATCCGCGGTAATTTATCGGATTTATTCGATAGCGTGATACAGAACGAGCACATCCGCTTGCAAATTCAAAGGCTCGGCGCTACGCTCCGCGTTTATGCCTGTGCCCCGTCGATCTTCGCAGAGCTTCTCCCCGCGTGGCTTTCACGGCTTTTCCATAATTTACTTCGACGAAACCGAGAAGGAGACAAGCGGTCGTAGCACAGTCCCACCCATGTCGCGTGCGTACAGCTTATAGAGTTTAGAGTTTATGACGGGAGTCGCGCCGCTTGCTCTTGCATAGTAAAGAAGGACCTCCGCGACCGGCAGGAACTTCCGACGAAGATAGAAAGTGCGCTGAATGAAACCACGTTCTTTTTTATCGAGATACTTGGAAAATTTTATAAGCGAGATTGTATTACGAGCTTCATCATGCTAATCGCTACTCAAATCACTCTACTGTCACGATGCGTATCTCACCGCTTTACGAACGACGCGATAATTCAATCTATTTTAATATTGATTTATATAATATTTAATAATTCCTCTAAATAATATTTTATAACTCGTTAAAAAAAAGAAGATACGTGTCAATCTTGCGTGATAAATTTTGTAATAAACGGCACATGCGTGCACGTAAATGCCACATTATGTAGATAAAGTTATATAATGTTTCTTGGCAGCAAGAAATTTAGCAACATTTATAACAGTTATTCCATTACGTTTTCAAATATCGACATGCTTTTTAGTAGAATAAAATCGATTGAGATACTTACGTCATTGATGCCTGTAAGTATTCCTCATGTTACCGCACGATCTACATTGCTCACCAATTCTATTTACCCTCAAGTTACGGGGAGATACGTTCTTTGCAGCCGCTTAATGTTATGAAGTTTTACATTGTATGTAAATAGCATCTCTATTCTCGAAAGCTTTCACATTTGTATAATCTATAGGATCGAATGCCGCGATGGCGGAATTGGTTTTATATTCAATCTACCATTCGTAAAAACGTTTCTGACTAATATCACCGGAAGTATCACCATGGGATTTCGAACGTGCACTGTCTGCTAAATTTTTCAGCGCTCAAAATTTGTTTAACGCGTCTCCTGAGTCAGACGTTATTTCTATAACGTTGTAACTACACTGAAAAAAATTTCTGGTTGAATATGGACGAATCAGATAATTCCTTTAGGATTTACCAGAATTCCTTTAGGATTTACCAGAATTTCTGTAGGATTACAGGAAAAAATTTCTGGTTGAATATGGACGAATCAGATAATTCCTTTAGGATTTACCAGAATTCCTTTAGGATTTACCAGAATTTCTGTAGGATTACAGGAATTCTGGTAAATCCTAAAGGAATTATCTGATTCGTCCATATTCAACCAGAAATTTTTTTCAGTGTACAATATGTCTTCTTACACATGTTTAGCTACTAATTCTATATTATATTGATATCAGCACTTTGCTTCACGAGATATCGCGAGTGGCGATATAACGTTCTGGGCGATATTAGGTGCCTTTACCTCGAGGGGGAAACCGCTGACGGCATTGCGGTGTATAGATTTGCGGCATTACTGAGCATTACTAGGCATTACTAGACATTTTTGGGGCATTAGGCCTTGCTGGGGCATTATAATGATGAAATAAGATAAAATAAGATAATGAGATAAAGTAATACCCACTGGGCATTAGCGGGCACGGGCGTACAAGATTTTGATCAGCGGTTTCCCCCTCGCTTATACCACTGCGATTTTCAGTGGTACACGTATAACTGCAAATCAACGACTATTCACCGTTTTTAGTGATAATCCACTGGTTGACTTTTACGAAGTATAGAATGCGCAACTTTATTTCGCGCGAGAGAGAAAGCATTATCTTGTATGTATTAATTCAGTGTGAATTTCACTCCTGCGAAATAAACTACTAAAGAGCACGTTCTAAAATTCTAATTAAATATTATTATTCGCGATCATTTATTGTCGCCTTGAATACACCTCTTGACATGACGATATCCTGGAAAGTATGGAAAACGAAAAGAAGGATCTTACAATGAAATTCAAGAACACTCGCGGAAAGTGATATCGCCTTCTGTGTAAATTCCCGGGGCGTCTTTTATCTCGGCGCGTAAAGAGAAAACGCGGAGACATTTCGGAAAAGGAACGTCGGGTCTTGCGGCACAACCCGCCGGAAACGGCGCTCATGATATACATTCGCGGATGCGCGAGCTTCCTTCGCTTAGCGAAAATTCTCGCCTCTCGCGCGCCGTTGTATCCGCGCCGTCGAATCATTCTCTCCCGGGTCGTCTTCGAAAAGCGCGCCGTTCTCGTTCCGGCAACGTGCGTATCGAGCTTCTCTCAGGATTACGTCGCAGAAATTTCCGTTCGTTGGAAAATGCACGTGAGCGATGAAACGTCAACGCGTCGCGTCCGTTTTATTTTGTTATTAATTCGCAGCAGTTACGTGTCAGTTTCGCGCGATAAAAAGGAGGATTTCTCTGCGTGCCCGTCAGTCCGCGTCCATCCAGCGAGCGGATTTACATAGGATTTAGGACGCGGAATAGATCCAAAGTTTTACGATTAGCCCTGCAGAAAGCCGCCAATGATAGGGATAGATCTTTCTGATTTGTATTCATGAAATTGTGATTAAAAAATTTCAGTGTTAGAGATTAATTTCTCTTTTCGTGTAAAAATCTCTCATTTCCTGCGACCGATGTATGATTTGTCTATTGACGATCGTTGTTTTCGTATACTCGGAAGTGAGATGAAGTTTCCCCGGTGGGAAAACTCGTCGGGAGAACCACAAAATTTTTAGCGTAAAACCCAGCTTTCGAGAGAAGCACATTTTTAAGATAAAAGAAGGAAAGACGAAGATGATTATGCTGCGATGTATTTTTATCTTTAGAATACAATGTCGTGGGAACCGAAAAAAAATCCTATCTTGGTTGCATGCGTTTATCTCTCATTTTGAAGATCTTGCAGCGAAAACGAATAAATACACAGAGACTTCAGGTCCTCTTTGACGGTTTACCGCGACAGGGAAATTTATGCAATCGAACTTGTAGACGTGTGTCTCTCGTCTAGGAATTTTTCAGAAAACAACCGCTGGCTTGGGGGTTCAAAAAATGAACAAAAATATTCGGAAGCGAAGTTCACTCGCATAAACCCGGGAAAAAGGAGAGCGGGCTGGTTTTACGACAAATTTACAATGTATTTATAAATATTACTGTTGCACAGGTATCAAGGGCTGTGTTTTTCATTTGCTGTTTGGGGCAATGCCTCCGGGCCAAGAGAAAGCCGCGAGTATATTTTCGAATCTGTTGTGATTTTACCGGACTCCTGCTAGGGGGATTCCCGTGATGTATAATAGTTCAACTACTAGTTCAAAACATAAGTCGATATAACTCGATGCATTGGCACAGCACAACATTGTTTTTTCTGACTTTGCAAAGAATTGGTAAGCAATAAAATAGAGAGAAGGTGCTATTGTCGGGAAAACAGGTTTGGAATTTAAATTTAGAATAAAATTAACTTTAGATCTGGAAGTAGAAACAATGACCGCAAGATGGAGAGAGGATAAACGTTTAGAACGCAGGTTTTAACTTTCAGCAGGAGTTAAAAAAAACGTTATATTAATACTATTTCCTCGAAAGAGCACAATGCAAAAATTAATTAAATTTAACTCCACTGATAAAATGCATTATGCATTACATCAAGTAACTCAACGCGACTTCTATGTGCCACATAATCGAATTATGACCTAAATGTGGTTGTTCATGTGGTGATTCGAGATAATGGAATCTAAAATAGAATCACGATATGTTAGAATTGTGTTATTTTAAGGGTGCTCTTAGGGGATACTTTTGGAATGCACTCATCTTTAGCGTCGCATTATTTTCGTGACATTACTGAATTCGTCGTTATCCACGAGTCGTTCATGCTCTCGTTCTTCGAGCCCGCAGAAAACGCTCCTTCTCATATTTCGCGGTCAGCGAGGGTCGTAGCAAACACGGGGCCATCTCGATGATTCACGGTCATGACTCACTTTACTACCACGGCATCGAGGAGAGCTCGCATAAATGGCAAGGTCTCGGCAGCCGAGGTAGCGACGAGCAACAGGATAAAATAGCGGAGGTGGCGCAAATAATATTTCCGTCCAATTCTTACCCGAAAAACTTTGACCCGTATTCTGAACCCTCTTTTATTAATAAGAGCGCCTAATAAGTCTTCCGATTGGCTACAAGCCACTTTCTGAGGCGCTTTTATCGATGAAAGAGGATTCAGAATACGGGCCTTTGTATCTTGTTTCAGCGGGTTTATCTCGACTCTTACGAATCCATTACTATTTTATATCTTTGAGATAGAGATCTTCTAAGAGGAATCTTATAGTGATCAAACTTATGTAATTTGATCTTTATAATTATGTCCGTTATAGAAATTACAATTTAGATATAATTAAAATTAAGACAAACGCGAGGGGGAAACCGCTGAGGGCGTTGTAGTGTACAGATTTGCGGCATTACTAGGCATTATTAGGCATTAGTTTGGGCATTAGAAATAAAATTTATCTGAAACTTGCTTTTATCTTCACAAGAGAGTCTAACAAATCTATGAGTCATTTGAAACTAGTTCGACATTACGCGCATAATAATATTCACCTTAAAATAATACGTCACTTGTCATCTTCAGACATGTATCATATTAACCGTCACAATAACAGATTTTTTTTTTCCACTTATTGTCAGTTCCCCAATCAATCTCAGACACGTTTAATAGGTTTTTTTAGGACAGGTTTGCGTAGGTTTGCGTTACAGATTGCGGAGTCACGGCTGTTCGCCGTGAAAGAACTCGCCGTTCTTGCCGCAAGAAGTATCGCTCGCGGCATCGGACATGCTACTTAAGTCGGGCTATCGAATCCGATAGCCGATGGTCGCTTAATGGCTGGTTGTGCACGGAAGGACAGACCGCTTTTCTGCGCACGGACATGCGAGAAGGTGGAGAAGCCGGGTCTGCGTATGAACTGATATTCATGCCGTGTCGTAAATCATGCCGCGTCGGTTTCTCATGAGTGGTCGTTGTCGGGAACCAAGCCGGCGACGACGACGACGACGACGACGATGAGGACTGGCCGAGATGACGCCTTTTGATGGCATCAAGAACGCCCACGCGTGTACAACCTGTTTACGCGGGCATAAAGCTCACGCAACGTTTGTTCCGTGTACGCGAGACAACCGCATGATATCTCGAAAGCGTTAACCCGGCCCGCACCACTGATACTATCGTCTCTTCGTCGTAAACTTTACCGCTTCTCCCCCCGATAAATTTGCTCAACGATATTAACAATACTAAAAGTAAAGTATCTCTTTTTCGTGGCCCGTCCTTTACATTATCTGTGTTCCGCTTGTAAATGTAATCACTGTTCAGGCCTTCCTTTGAATGATAACGAAATGAAAAGCGACATGTATAAGTGCGGTTGTTCAGCATTGCGTTACTTGTAGCGACACTGGTTATCCACGGTCGTTTCCGTTCTCGTTTTTCGAGCCCGCAGAAAGAGTCTTTCTTCTCATATTTCACGAGTTGTAATATTATTCGTATATATGTAAAAAAAATTAAATGTAATTATTTAATAAAATTATTTAACAAGAAATTGTTGGATACACATGAGCTGTTGGAATGTTTTAATTGCTAGGATATTTATGAATTAAGAATAAACTCTTTCACATGTTCTATGCATACGAATGGCATCGTCGTAGAAATGAAATAGAGTGGTTTAAATTATTCACTAATTTAATTAATTATAACTCAATAATTATGGACTCAAATGTGCATCGATTCATACTCGTTACTTTATTTTTTTGTGCCTTCTCAATTCCCTTATGCGATTAAGAAGCACGAAGTTTCACGAGAAGTTTACGAGCGCGAATACACAAGAACCATAACGCTTATCTTATCCGCGAATTACGCGAAGGCCTCGTTATCTAGTCCCCGACGCGAATGGGAAGCGACAGGCCGCAGCGACGAGAGAAAGAATAGCATACCATTGGTCGGCGTAAAAGTCGAAGATACGTTTATTACGACTGTGAATAAAATAAGCCGGCTTGCGGCGATTTCGCGAAGCGACAAATGCCTCCGCGTGCGTTTCCCGTCCATTCGCGGCGCTTTACGAGACATAAACGACGCATAATTCTCTATTACCCGTCGCCAAAGTGGCGGTGCCGGTACCATTGAAATAATAATTTGTCCCAGGAACCACATCTCGTCTATTGCCTGCGATATCGCTCGTCCACCCGATTCGTTAATTTCATTATACTTTTATGCCATTCCTTGCGGTTGCAAAGACAGTGCGTTCAGTGAAGCTTTGTTTCATTTAAATGCAAAATTATATATGTATTTTTTTAAATATATATTTATAAGGAACCGCGATCTTGAGCACGAAATGATGAGTATGGAGCTAAATATCATACTTATAGATATATACCGAGATGATTGCGCGACAAGGGTATATAGCAGTCGATCTGATAATACTATGAACTATATTCTCTAAAAGTCAATTAGCGGTTTATCACTGGAAACAGTGAATATTCGCTGATTCACAGTTATAAGTATAACAATGAATTATTCAATGCTATATTTATAACTGTTTTCAGTGATAATGCACTGATTGGCTTTTAGTGAGTAGCTTTTCGGAACAACGAACGATCCAGAAAAGCCTCCTCTACAATGCGGGTCTCAGAGTCGCAGTTGTAAAAATACCAGACTATGATTGGTCAATTCTTATGTGTCTGACTGAATTGACCATTTACAGTCGATTATTCTTACGACTGCGACTCTGAGACTCGCACTGTAGACCCGGCAAAAGTTGACGGCGACGAGCACGGATAGGGTCGCGAATACGCATCCTGGTTGTCCACATCTAATGCTGTATCTGTCTGAATCCATATTTAAATCTGTATGTTTAAATAGACTGTACTAATTTATACATCATTAAAGTTAAATAAATAAATAAAAAATCATATACATATATAGAAACATCATTTCTGCATTAAACTAGAACAACACTTGCGCGATTTATTAATTTTTTCCTATTTTCTTACGGTAATTTTTACGCGCAACAACTAGTTAAAAAGGTTAACTGATGAGAAACACGGCATCGCGGATAAGAGGCCTCAACTGTTAGATATTAATGACATTCACGCCGGTAACATCTCCTCTTTAGAAAGAGAGACAAATCGCGCGCGCGATTGGGCGTTGTATATTTTTAAAAATGTGTACGAGTATACATCTCGTATACATGCAAAGAAGGTATTGTATGCGCAACGTTAATTTAAAATAAAAGGTAATTTATCACTTACTGATACGATTCGCAACAGCAGAGTTGTACAGCGTTAATTATATATGAAAAACTGTAAAAATACAAATATGTATGTGATTATTATAGAATAATTATGTAAAATCGAAATTATTGTATTAAATATACTTTATATTTTATATTTTTAAAAATATTTATTTATTAAAATAATGATATAGGACGCTGAAAAAGTTTTTCTTTTAAATATAAACTCACAAAATTTTATACGTATGCTTTTGTCCTCGCTTTTGTCTGTAAAACTTATTCGAATGCTCGTTTCAATGATTTGAATAATTAAAACCAAACGGAGAACAGATGCTTTATTTTGCACAAGTAGCAAATAATATAAAAATGTAAAACACTCACCTCACGATTGCTCCGCCGTTGCCCGATGCTTCCCAAGCCTCCTCCTCCTCTCGGATTTCCTTGTTGCACTCACACTCACTCGTGAAAATCATCGATCGCGCGAAATTTCGGACCCTCCCGTACGCGATGTGAAATACCGCGAAGCGCACGGAATAATATTAACAAATATCGCGTGACTTTCTGTAGTACGAATTACTCAAACTGACAACTTGCGTTTTTGATTCGGAGAAAGTAGGATAGTGGATAAATCACTTTTAAATTAGCGATATGAAACGTAACGCGCGTCGGAATCCAAGCATAATCTACGGTAAAGAAGTGGTTATTAGTCCGCAACGAAACGATATTTTACAAACTTTATTTTTATTCAATCTAATCCTCGAAGTGAATTATGTGAGCGAAACCTCCAGCGATAAATAATTGCAATAGTTATTATTGCATTGTTATTAATTGCAATAGTTAATCGAGATCAATTTCGATTACATTTACATAATGTAATGACACGCGATAAGCGGCTTTCTCTACTTCCTGCCCGTGCGAGTCGCGAAGAACGACAGAGCGAATTACAGGGCGAACGTCAAAGCCGCACAAATTTCTTTCTCTTTTCCCGAAAATGGAACAGATTGCTCGAAATCGACAGATAATTTAAAAGCGCGGCGCGTAAACGAGATGTAATCGCGATAAAGTATCACGGTTTACGTTCATATCTTACAATAGATGAGTTAGTCCCGTGAAATCTACCTTGATAAAAGCCGCCGCTTATAATGTTTAGTCGATGAACGTTACTTATTAACAATAAACGTGTACAAATCAATAGCCTTTTAGCTCCACATTTATCGCGATCGCGTCTTGGAAACCGATAACGCAAAAGTAACACGACGCACGGAGCGACTCACGACGCTGCCTGCCGGCTCGGCGCTCGGCGAGCGAATGATAACGCGGCGACCTTCGGGTACACGATGGCACGCAAAAACATCGTACGTCACCGCGCCGAGTGAAAAATAACAAAAAAACGTTGAGAATTCGTTGGCCCGCTTAATCGTCATACTATACCGCGCTGAGTGAAAAACAACAAAAAACCGTTGAGAATTTGTTGGCCTGCCTACGCAATGGAAAATTCCGTACTTAATATTTTATTGTACATTACTTTGTTCCGTGACTGTTGCTACGTTTTGCGTATCATTCTGCGGACTTATTGGCATTGATTAAATTAACGATTAATTCTGTTCAATCGAGAAAATGTTTCGAAACGAAGGTCGTTGTTACTTAAATTTTCATTACTAAGATTAGAAATTTTATCCCAATAGTTGACGTATACAAATGTATATTTCTAAATTGCAAATCTTCATTTATTATAGGCAAATAATCAAACTATTTACTTTAATAATAATATAAATTGGTATGAAATATTTTGCTGAAATAGCATTGCGCGCACCATTTGGTCTTAATTTATCTTTATTCATGATCATACATTACGATTTTCGTTATGTGAAGAAGACGTAATCTGACGTTGATACACTGTCAAAATACACATTACACGATCTCCGCACTGACAGCTACTCGCGGCACAAAGCCAAGCGAGAGAATCATCGTCGTGGAACAGCGTCAATAATTAAATCTCTTGTATACCTCTTTAAAAAGAAGATTAGTTATCGTTGTATCTCATTAGAAGAATAAGAATTTCTTTCATTCTCCTTCACTCAATAAGATATTTAACTGTTTGTTTAGTCTAACTTTCTTTGAGTATATTTTTTCACAACTGTAAAAATTCACATGCGAGGTGAAGCATGACACGAATTAAAAGAGGAGTGAAGCATATCGCACTTCGTGAAAATCAATCGGCATCGCGGAAAAGAGGTCTCAACTGTTTGATATTAACGACATTCACGCCGGTAATACGTCTCTTTCTTAGAAAGGGATAATTTAAGATTTGATTAGAACTCGCTGAAACTGTACCTTGGTGCTGTGTTACAATAATAAGTCTATTATTGTATATTTCGTGACACACTTTTGCTTGATTCTACATTCGACAAATACGCCATGAACATATCCCCCCGTACCTCTATATCGGTACTGCTGACCATTTGTCTTAGTTTTTAAAAATTATTGGTAATCAAAACGTCGAAGTGGTAAATCGGAAAATTGCATTCTTGAAACATTGCACGTTTACGTATTCTGATGTATGTGCTAATCTTGTCGAAAATATTGGAAATACTGCAGCAAAGTTACGGCTGCGTTCGACATACAATTAGCCATCATTTTGAAAGAATCGAAAGATGTTTTTGTAATTGAATAAAAAAATACCTATCGAGCTGATTCTTATCGCCATAAGAATTCTGACAAAATTAAAATCTGAAGAAACAGATTTCAAACCATATCATCGAATGCCTCAGAAATACTCGTAGAACATTCATGCAAGTAATGCATGACCGTTACGCGGAGTATGAATATTTTATTTACATGGCATTTTAGAGCGTTAAACGCGATGCGGGTGCGTATTGATTGATCATCCTGTGATTCAACCATCGACGAAATATTCGGTTTCGATACGAATGCGTTGCTGATACGATATAGCGGCATCAAAAGCAACCGGGTCCGTGCATCGATCTAAATTACAAAATCGACTTTGCAGACAATCGATAGGTTTGTCGCTGCACTCGGACTATTGACAAGTGATCACATACGCCCATTCTAATATCAGATTTAACGTCGACATGGGGGAAGACAAACAACCCTCGTATTGGATGATGAAACGCGGGACGCGACAAACATATGGCCCCGAAATACCGCTGTAATAACGGGATGTAAATTTACCGGGATAGGCGAACGCGGTGTACCGCATTGCATCATGAAAATTCCGTGTAGTTCGTTCCGAATGCGTTTTTAAGCGGACGTTCGCGTATGCTGCGAGATATTTCACTCACCGATCCATAAATTGCGGAAATTATGAATAAAAATTGGGTGAAAGCGTTGACAGTTCATGGGAAGCGATTTAAATTATACCCACATTATATTTTTACGTACTGGTACGTAGGATCGTTTCACGTCTATTGTATATTTTACACGCATATAGTTTTACATATGGTACAATGTATGCGAATCTCTTTTTAGTGTTACTTTATTACGATTTTGTTTCAAAAAATATTAGTTGGAATTTAAAAAAATGTAATCACATGCACATCTGAATTAAAGATTAATTGTGTCTATTATTATTCCAAAAAGTCAGCTGCATTTTAATAGATATCAACTTCAATATATGTATATTGGGCATTTCAATTCGGGTGCTTTTAAACAAAATTTTTGCAAATAGGCAGCACATCTGCGAAACAACAGAGGGATCGCCTTTATATATATTTTGTGTTCGACGTACTTGTCTACTATTATATGAATAATACATAAAAAATCAGACATTCATATTGAAATTATATCTCCTGACTTTGTGCAACAAATGCTTCGTCATGAAAATGTTAAAAAGTTCGAAGAG
>NW_011967119.1:254189-285565 GCF_000949405.1 Vollenhovia emeryi | reverse complement strand
AGAGAGAGAGACCGCGCGCGCGCGCACGATCGCATATATTAATCCAGTAAAATAGTTCAGCTCGTGTTCGTGCGGAATCCGTAAACCAGCGTCACAACAATTATTAGTTAAGCGACAAAATAGTTTATAGCCCCAACGAGCGTCGCGCTAACGAACCGATAAACATATCACCGGCAGTCTCGTAACTGGACAGCATAAACGCGAATGCGAGCGCGGCGCAAGATGAGAACGAGAAACGGCCACGCTGCGATTCCGCGGCTATGACTGTTTGGGGCTACTGTTAACGACGACCTCCTTTTATGAACGTTGCGTCCCTTTGTTTTTACGGGCAGCCCGGCCGGCGCGACCGGTGAAGTTTCATTCGCGTTTAAAGCGCGACTCACGACGTGCGATCCCGACATTCAACCGGACAATCCGGACATTTAACCCGCTTTTTCTTGCAGAGGATTGCAATGTTACGACCGCGGTTCGATAAAACACAAGCACGAAATAGTCACGTTCAATTAAACATCCTTCGTATCGTCGAGATACAGGTACAGATTACGTTACACCTCACTTTATTTAGCAGAAAATTAGAGGTCTTTTTCAGATTTTATATAGAATTTGTTTTTTTCTACTTGAAGTATTTGCGTAGTTTCTAAACGCTATTGTTGCTATCTAATTTGTACGTAAAATGATTCGAATTATGGTAATTAATAACAACTATACTGTCTAAATAAAGATACTATATTACCGAGGGCTTATCGAAGATTTCCGCTATTATAGTCTTCGGATGGTAAGACGTTTCTATGTAAAACATGGAAACACTTTAATATATTTACACATGCACATGTTTAACTTCAATTAAAAAAGTATATATATATGTATATATAATTGGCATATGTACAGTGTTATTCATTAATGCCTGGGCCTCAGTTTTACTAGGATTCACATTTTTATAATCTTTATTCCCACCTATACATCGATGAGTTTCAGGCTGTAGTACACGCGACTTCTATAGAAGTCTGTGGTAGTATTGTACATACACGGAGAAAATTTTCTTGTAAGATTTATTCTGAAGATTAACAAATAGGACTTCACGTATTAATATTAAAAACGTATTTGCCTAATCTTTTACCTTGATTTTTGTAAGACTTTTTAAATTAAGTTTAAAGAGCATTAAACTGTTCTACATTTGTCCACACATGTATTAAAGTTTATTTTCTAATGGTTTATTTATTTAAATAGCAATAGTTCAATTAACGTTAATGATAATTATTTACAAAAATTAGAAATGATGAGAGAGTGAACTAGGTATGTATTTACGGTACGATGGAAGACTATACTAACAGAGGAGTCAAGTCATCAAGTCCTCGGTAGTATAGTGGTCAGTATCCCCGCCTGTCACGCGGGAGACCGGGGTTCGATTCCCCGCCGGGGAGGATTTTTTTTTTATGCAAACAAAATATATTTTGCATTCGACAGAGCGGCTGTCCTTTTCTTCATTAATTCAGCTCGTTTTTGTTAAATAAAAGCTATCCTTTTCGTATAAACTTTATACGGAAAAAAATGGTTGTGAATTGAGTGCAATTTTGTACAGTTCGGTAACTAATGCATTTTACATTTCTCGTTACATCAATAAATATATGTTGTGATCACGTGTGGTTCACAACGGCGATTTTAACAGTGCCCCGTGAAAAATCGATATCGGATAAAAGGTAGGAGAGGTCGAGGTATCAGCTTCGTCCGATTTTTATTTGTGCTTCCGATAATTTATACGCGTCATTTTGAAATTCGCTATTGCGAATTCGATGCGTTCGCTTTGAGATTTAAACGTTGCAGCTCGCGCTTACGGGACCGGTTAGGCCCGTATACAACTCAAAAACTGAATTTATTGACTGGCGAGACCGATAAATTGTTTCGAGGTCCATGGTAGGGCACAGTGGCGGACGTTATTGAGCTATTAAATCGTGATTACCCGCGTGTTATTGGGTGCGGCGACACAGAGAAGGGACATTCTTCTTTGCTTCCATCCCGCCTTCCCTCTGCAACTACCCTTCCCCTGCCCTTCACCACTACATCAATCCCGTCCTGTCCTAAACACCGCGAGTCCGAATGTACGTCTCTTCTCTTACTTTTGTCCCTTCCTCGTTTTTTTCCCCTTTCTTTCATCGACGATGGCACCGACGGCGCACGAACTTGTTTCCTCTTTTATGAACCGCACCTGCATCGTCCACAGGGAGTCTCGAGACGAAATAAAGGTTGGTGGCGATCTATACGGAAAAAAGAAGTCTCGAAATCTTGATTCTTTTTGTACGCTTACCTGCCGCTGTGTCGAAATTTACGCGGCGTACAAGATTACTTGTCCTAATTACGGCACTTTGATACTACGTCATCCCTTTGCTGTTGTTCGTATTATCTGTTTGACCACTAGCGCATGCTTTTATTCATATACGTATAATTTAGACATCTTACAAATTTAATCATACGATTTAAGGTAGATTAGCAAAAAGATCTAGAGATAATTTTGGTAGCTTTGAAGAAAGGCCCCCCCCTGGGTTTGACTGGTAAATTATGTTCTCTCTTCGTCCTGGTTTTATTCTATAAAAATGCATAAAAAATTTAGAGGGAACTAAAGCTAGAAAACTACAGAATTCTTTTGACTTGTAAAATGTGCTTTACGTTATTTACAACATCCGAAGCCGCAAAAGAGGAAACGCCTCTTCTACGATGCCAGCGAACGTTTGAAGGGGAAAAAAATGAGAGGCTCCATGGCGAAATAGAAAATTCGTGCTCGGCGTGCGTGCCGACGATAGTTAACGGCCATAATTGCGGTCTACATATGCATGCTGGATGCGCCACTGCCGGGACTGACTGTTCCATATTCAACGGTTAAGTGTGATGTACGAGTTTTGAGTGTCGCGGCATATCAAATAGGTGTAATCGCACGTAGTGCATCCCTCCCTCCCCTCGTCCCCTTTCCGTACCTTTTACTCTTGCTTTCACGACGAATTTCGCGCAATTAGCCGAGCACGTGCATTTCGATCGCGCATTTTCGACGACTAATTCTGCGTGACGAATTATCTTATCGGTTCTCGCTTCCGAATTGGGAAGAGATAAGACGGCAACAACGGCTGAAAAAGCTGACGAAGGAGATTTGCGCCAAAGAGAAGCACAAAAAGTCCCGATGTATCAAAAATATTTTACTTGCCGGAACACGCGATAAGCCTCGGACGTTAATCATCGAAACGTCAACAAAATAAATCTTTCGCTTTCGTATGCATCATGAATCTTCATAATCACCGTTATCACATTGCGAACGTCGGCCTTCGTGTCGGCCGTGAATAATAACGAGTGTTGTTGCGGATCATCTGACGCGCATCTAATGACTCTCGCCGGTGATAGGCGCCGCGGGAGGCAGCAAAGGGGCCAAAACATCGGGGAAAACATAATTGCACCCGTAAGGATTCTTACGGGAGTGGAAAACGCCTCGACGAGACGCGTCGTCTCTAACTGGGGCGGCACCCGGTCGTGCTTGTCTGTAATAAGCCGTAATCGAGGATTAATTTAAGGTCACACGGTAGATGCCGGTTTTTAATACGCCGCTGTTGCACGCGAATGCTTGTGAAATCAGTCGACGCACGCTGCCGCGCTCTTTCGGCGGCCGCAGATCGCGAGAGGACACCTCGCAAATTCGCCTTAATTGCACTTGCTCTCGGCGATAATGTGGCCACGAGTCTCGCATTCAAGATAATTTGTTATCGCTTATCGTGCCGTTCAATACGACACGGTTTTTCGGCTATCAAGAAATGCGATAACGTTCTGTAATCAATACGTCTGATTGTTTATTCCGCACGCACGAGTACCTTGACACACAGGCCTATCAGTTGCGTGGATAAGCGGTTTATTATTTCCGTACGTAGCGTGTTCATTTGTCATCAATTAAATTTTACAAACTATATTTAACAAACTATACTCAATTTTCAAAAATTTATTGTATATTTGATATAAATAGGTGACAATAAAGTAATCAACGTGGAGCGTAGTGCAATTTGTTTTTAGAACGTACGCCACACGCATTTCTAAACAAATATGCATGTTATAGAATTAGGTGAGAATGTCGAGTGAATTTGAAATAAATGTTGAATGGATTTAGCAAATATAGAAATTACATACCAATGTTCACGTGACCTACGTGTCTGTCTCCGTTTAATGATATCCGTTTATTAAGTTTAAGCAACGTGTGTGGGGTGTGTAATCCTGAGAAAAGCCCCTCGTCGTAAAATCCGATCGTATACATATATACCGCGCGTTTACCATGTACATACACATATATCTGATTATACACGTTATAATTATATGTCTTTCGATCTTTTGTGTCACGTACATTTCTCTGCAATTACGGCAAACGTAATTATTGCTGTCTTATTAAGGAGATAATTACACGTTACCTTACGCGACTGCGTACATCGCGATCAATTATCGAGCTCAATAAAACAGCGGTCGTAAGTGTCCTCCATTCGAATCACGTAAAAATAATGCCAAGTATCTCCGGTACGAGATATCTCGAAAGTGCGGGTTTTCTATCTAATTGATATTAATCGTCTCCTTAATTAATTACATCCGTCTAGTTTGCATCTTGCTAATATGGACCACGCGGTGCTCCATAATAATCCGCACCGTTGCGTGCGCTACAATTCAGCCAGCGCAAGAAAAATTTGTTTCGCACTGTGAAAACTCGCGGTCTGTGAATAATTACCTCGTGCTATCGAAAAATCGTGCTCTCCTGGCGATTTTGTATTCAGAAATTTTAATACGTGATAATACTCGATAATATTTGCCGTGTATCAGCTCTGCCTGACCACTTCTCGTTGGATAATTTAATCTAAAGTCTAGATGATACTATTATTAAAGTTTCATTTTTAGTCGGCATCAGAACAGCGAACTTGGTGTGAATTTTAACGTCGACATTTTCGCCAATGCCTTTCACGAAAGTTGCACGAGGATGCGGGGAGTTTCTTTTTTTTTGTATCGTCAGAAATTCGTGTCGCGATTCCAGAAACGAATTTCACAGCTGAGATGGTGGACGAAAGTGGAGGAGGGCAAGGTGGAAGGTTGCCACCCAAGTAGCGGCATTTGTCGCTGATTGTTCGGAGACCGTTGAGGTCCGCACACACTTCGATTCCCTTCACCTTCTCGACGATCCCGATCGACCCGTCGCTCGGCCAGGCTATATATGAAACACGATGGTAGAGAGCAGGTACCGCCGTTAATTATCTCATGCTTCGCTCGTACTGTTCACTCTTTAGCTGAAACGAATGTGCGATATATGCTGTACATTTAATCTCGTTAAAAATAATGTCTGATTTGAATTCTGCGTTTTATTTAATAGGGATTTGAGTTTGTCTTTAAATGGCTGTTCTAATATTGAGATAATATCGTAGTGTAAATAAAATAAATACCGGAGTAAAATCAATTAAAACTGTAAATTTCTGCCGTAGAAAAGGAATAACGGTAAAGTGCATTTTTTTTGCCATTTTGAGTGTATTTTCGTAAAGATAACAGTTTGAACACGGTTTTTCTTTTTTTCACGTCAGTCGAGTTCGATTTCATCCCCTGCGGAATCAGTCGTATATATGTGTGTAAGTTAAATCGAGATATGTGACGGGCTTCAATTTAGTCTCGGCTAGTCGGGATTGAGCCAAAAAACGACAGTTTTACGATGTAACTGGGACATGCTGCGAGCATCGAGTCGATGGCAAACATGGTCAGTTTGTCCGATCGCTTTTGCTCGACCATTTTATGGCGATTTACTCACGCAAATGAAAATACTTCGTTTGAACTTCGCAATGGTGACGCGTATTTTTTTTCATTGCAACTGGGATACTTATATCGTTTGATATGTCACTAAGCTATTTGTTATCTGACATTTTTTATTGTTGACACGTGCTGAAAAAGAGAATTTGGATGTAAAAGATGCGTTTCTATGCAAAAATGTTATTATTTACTTTTACCGTGAAAAAAAATATCCTTTTAACGTCGCCGTATATAAGTGCGAAATACATTTTGGGAAAAATATTTTTCGCGTAAAACACTGTCACGTCTCTTGATACAATTTTTTATCCGCGCGATTTGTCTGTGAAAATTTAAATCGAATCGTACACATTATTGTCCCTGAAAAGTGATAAGAACTTTGATGGAGTAGTAATTGGTGTCAACACCTGCGACTATAATCCAAATAAAATTTTCCGTCTGCATAGGATATTTTGTTGGGCGATAACATTTTTCCCGAATTGCTGTAGCTTAGTTCAACTTTTATTTTACACCATACGATTTCTTTAATAAAGTTCCTTAATTTCTTGTCTAATCATGTCTGTTGTTAATCCTTTATGGACGATCAACTCGTATTCGCAGCCACGTTTCTTTACTCGTCGCAGCCGTTAAAGTTCATGTACATTACTCTTTCTTCTTTCTGAAGCTCTGCCAGACGGTAGCAGATTGTTGGGCGCAGGTATGAAGGTAAAAGAAAGGAAAGTTTGCTGACGTCGTGGTAGGGTCATGCAGGACACCTGCAGCGGCTTAATACTTTATGATAGCCTGTAGACTTACTCCATGACGATATTTTTTGCTAGAGAGAAAGTGGGGGTGGGGGCGTAAAATTATTAGAGTTGTACAAGCATCGAAAACGCAATTATTGGACACGCCAGTCACTCTGTAAATTTAGTATCATTAGAGAGTCTCACTCATACATGCACATCTTATTTTAGAAAAAATCAAGATGCGCAAAAGAATAAAATACTCTTCTTTTTTTGTTCAGAAAATATTACTGAATAATAGCTTGGTTTAAAAAGATCTCACGTAAGATATCCAAAAACAAGATTTGCATGATTGCCACGGTATGATTTAAATATTCGTCGTGTTTTTCCATAGTCCAGTCAATATTATTCCTCTTTTGCATAAAATTCTTCCCATCTTCGTTAAATATTTATTGTTTCTTCGTGCGGTTGCGTCCAATGACGTTCGTTTCACAGTATTTCTGTATCGATTGCTATCAATCCAACTCATCGTAACGATTATTATTGCGCGCAACATTTGACATAATATTTACACCTTGCTTTGCCTCGAAAATAGATCCGCCTCTTTCAATACAGAATATAACTTAACAAACATTATGATATTTAACAAACACTTCTTATTGTATTGTTTCAACAAAATTAGTGTAGTGTAGTCTAATGAATTGAGAATATTAAGTTAATCTTCAAGAAGAATGCTTTGTAAATATTTTATAATGTACGATACTTCATTTATATATCACTAGTATGTCTCTTTCACTTATTTTAATATTATTTCATTTGTACATTTAATTTACAATAAAATTGTTAAACATAAAGGAATGAAAACTGATTCTTTTTAACAATAATAATTATTATATTTAAAATTGTTTACATTTTAAAGATATATATTATATATATGTAAGAAAAGGCATAATAAAGTAGTTAAGAATTTATAAAATAAAGTGACTCGACAACTTGGCCTATTAGCTCAGTTGGTTAGAGCGTCGTGCTAATAACGCGAAGGTCGCGGGTTCGATCCCCTCATGGGCCAGATTTTTTTTATAAAAAATTTTTATGTCTATTTTAGAACTGTGAAGTGAGATTTTTAATCACATGCCTTTTGATATGTCAAGAATGAAATTCAAATGCAATATCTTCAAACTTTCTATAATAATTAACTCCAATTAAATGTTCTAATGCTTGCAAGAAAGAAGAGCGGCTTTGGAATTTTTTTATTTCGTTCCGCATCTTATATGTCCTTTTTCCTTATTGTACCGCGGCTACGTGCGCGACTTATCAAACCAAAAAAAAAGTTTGACCAACGGTGGTCACGGTGCCCTGAACTTCGGAAGAAGTACGTGCTTGTGGTGGCGCAAAAAGCAGTGCACGAAGGGAAGAAAGAATTTGAGTTTCGGCTGAATACGGAGCAAGTTTCGGAACGACCCAGAACTCTAATTGAGTAACTTTTTCCAGTTCGACGCGGCTTGTTTGGCGAGGCGTTAATGGGACCGTTTTGGGACAGTCTTGGAGAATAGTAGACGTGGCTTTTGTAATAGAAGAAAGTTTTTTCGTTGAGAAAAGCAATAGTCGTATTTGCTCTTCTTCGTTTCGCAAGTGTGATGATATCTATTGATCGTGTACAGAATCTTATCCGCACTCGTATGTTGAATAAGACATTAATCGCAAAATGTTTTTGCAGAATTTACAAATATGTAATATCCATGCGTATTTTATTACGAAATTTTGTTTGGTATAAAATTTTGAGAAAAAAAAACATTCCGGTACCGGGAATCGAACCCGAGCCTCCTGGGTGAAAGCCAGGTATCCTAGCCACTAGACCATACCGGATTGTTGAAGACGCGTCTTACAAACGTACCTAAGACATTAATATACAGCTAGAAATAATCTAAATTAAATTTTCTAAATTGAATTCTCTGACGTTTCTTTTGCTTATGTATAAGTTGCAATATTATGCAGATATAATAACTAAACATTGTTTTAGTCTCAGCCATGTTATCTCTCGAAGTTATCACATACTCGGCAGGATATATTCCAAAAATATTATTTTCTATGTGAAAAGAAACTTTCAAAGTACTTGATTTGATATAATAAATGCTTTAATTAGTTGAATTATATTTATTTAGGTAGAACAGAAAACTATGTACGTAGTACATGGAGCTTCAATGGTCCTGTGGCGCAACGGATAACGCGTCTGACTACGGATCAGAAGATTCCAGGTTCGAATCCTGGCAGGATCGGTTTATTTTTTTTTACACAATTTAGTATTAAAAATTGAAATGATTACTATAGGAAATTCACGTGTGATTTGAAAAATATATTTTACATTTTGTTAATTAAGTAGTTCGTGTTCTCATAATTTTAGTCTGAATAATACTTACAAATTTATATACTTATGAACTTATATCATCACGTCAATATCATGTGCTAAATATGTGAAGAATTAAATGTGATTTGTCATTTTATTTTTTTATCAACTAAACCATTTTCTGTAAATTGCAAACTTAATATTATACATTTGAAAAAATTTAATGAATTAAAAAAGAAACTATTATATTCAATGTATTGAAGAATAATAAAATTAAGAAATATAAAACATTAATAATTTTTGATTTGTAATACTTTTTTTGCAATAATTGCGAAAAAATTGTAATAATATTTGTTCTTATAGAAGCTTTAATGCAATTACACATTATTGCCTCAAAATTCTTGAAACAGATTTGTATCACATTATTTGATAACATCAGATTTTTCTTATAATCGGCTTTTAAATTTGACGCATACATAAATTAAGTAAATAATAGATATGTATGCATACATATCCATAAAAGCTGATATTGACTCGATGCTTCTTGTCCTGGTTTATTCCTTATAACTCACTCTCGAACCCATCAATACATATTTTGCAGAGCAAACAATATCGAAAGAAAAAGCTTATTAAATTGACAATGATATTGGATGGGAAGTAGTTTCGCGCCGTGTACAATAAAGCATCAAGAGTTACATTTTGATTTTTTTCTGTTACAGGTAAGAATCATTTGGTCGAAAAGTTTATGTATTGAGGTTGGTAAGTAAAAATTATGATTTTCACATTGCTTTTCATTCACTACCTAAATTTTTTGTGGTGTATGATAGGTGTATCAAGAAACACTGTAATGTTCTAGTAATGTTTTGTGCTAAGTTCACTCGTAAGTGAATGAAGCTTGTATGGAAGAGTGACGAGACGACCAGAACTATATATACTTGAATCGCAGCATTTTTAAGCAAGAGGCACGGTTATATGCCATATTATATTACACTGTGTGTTGATATTGTCACTGATTAATTATTTGACTTCTTTTTACGATATTTAAACTTTGTTTGTTGAAGTACTTGGCACCGCAAATCGCTGCAAACGGATTTGTAATGTAAAGATACCTCTAAACTACTGAAGAAAACGGTTGATTAGAATATCGACGCGTAGTTAGAATCTTTCAACGAGATTTGATATTAAAAGATGAACATTTCCTTTATCTGATATAAAAGTAAAGCACGAAATAGAAAGCAAAAACATATGTTTCTTGAAATTTACTGATTTGAAACTGAATGTCAAGAAATTACTTATATTATATTAATATATTGATCGAAACCAAGAATTTTACATAGCGAGCGCATCAGGAGAAAAAGAGAAATCGCCGAAATGTTTTTTATCAAGAAGACCGATAACACGTTAAATTTACAAACAGACACCGAAAACTTAAATGTAATATACGACTGTGTAATCAAAACTGTATGGTTCGCAATATCACCTTGTATTGTTTCTAAGGCATGACTAACAAATTAGTTCGAGCCCAGCAACCACAGTGCTCACACGTATGCGTATATTTTATAATTCGACTCTGTCTTATTCGACGACTCGATGGCCGACTTAGGTGCGTTGTTTAACTTTTAGCGGTTTTACTTATTAACTCACATTATTTCATAATTACGTTGTTTGAAAAGGACCAAAAAATAGGATTGAAACGTTGTGTAATAAACTAATAAAATAACTAGCCAGTTGGATTGACTATAAGTTTCCCGTCTCAATTTTTATATTATATTGCTTATTCAAAAAAGGGAAAATATGTAACACATTTACATTCCGGATTTGCTTCTGGATTTAACAATCCGTTCTTTTCTATTTTATCCTATTGTGTATAATTGCATACTGTATATAATTTTCTAATTCAAATTGTGTTTTATAAAAATACATGAATATTGGAGCACATATAAGAGATACACAATAGCATATCTGTATTGTACAAAGCATCAGATCGATCTCCTTATTAAAAACAAATTTTTTTGTACTATGCAAACGCACATTTGTTTTCGCAAATCTTCACACTATTTTGCGTTGCAAGTCCTTTATTGTAAAAAAAAGTTTTGCTCATATCCTGAGAAGTCTCCACGAACGATGCAATGGAGCTACTCATAAAACAATCATTTCGCCATCCGCTAGCACGACTCGTATGTGGGACATCAGTAATATATTGGATATTATTGCAAAGAGAGGGACGCGTTATGAATCCGCTGTGAGAAGCATGAGAAATTGGTAGTCCGATCGATGAACAATAGCCGATCATTTTCCAAGGCTATTTAAATTAATCCGCAATTTTTTGAAAAATTTCAGTAAGTCGGTTTTTAGATAATGCAAAATGTGCAAAATAAATCGCAAAAACTAAACGACTTGCCACGTTGAGCGATATTTTTTTTTGCATCAATCGGCTATGTTAAACCGTATTTATGTACGTGGAGTACATTGTATTAATGTATTTCGTGTATATAAATGTTGATTTCCCCGCGGAGGAAAAAGGATTAACTTTTCATTTTATTTATGAACGAATTCTAGCCATAGCTGCCCAAATGTAATTTTTGCGCCAAATATACTGCGAAACGTTAAAAATATTGTACAGTTTTATGACGTTGCGCATGCATTTTTAATTAAATACGTTCAGCACGTGCGAATCGCCTATTTATAAAACGGTTCCAAATTGCGTTGTCAAGTAATAAAAATTTTATAACATTTTAATTATTCGTTTCCAGAAGTTTACGACCTAATGACTTGTGCATTCTAAACAATTTTCTGACTCGATTTTGCAATTACACGCCCGACTTATGACAGTTGTGCATTTTCATTTCCATTACATTTCGTGTTACATTTCTTTATATTTTTCAATCGATTAACCAGTTTTCGCAGATTTCCTCGTCGCATGGTTACTATAAAAAAAAGGAGTATTCAAGCGAGAACTTACAAAGAACACGACGTTTGGCCGTCGAAAAGGGTCTGAAAGCCCGTTTTTCGATCATCCCTCGGTATCCCCAAGTTAGTATACTCGTTTTCGCGACCTCCGTCATTTGCTCCCTTCCTGCCGCCTCTCTCGCATGGAAACTTTCCTCTTGGTCGTTCCAACAGAAGTAGCCTTTTTTCTTCACCTGAAACCCTCCCGAACAAATGCATCCCACGCGAGTTGTTTTTTCTCTGCTCCGGAACGCATCAATCTCCCTGCGCGAGCTGGCCTATCCACGTTCGACGGCGGCGAAGCGGCTTTCTCAAAGCTTTTAGTCATCAGGTGCGCTAGACTGACAGAGTATTTTGGAACAGACAGATGTTCTGCTACTAATAAATATATTAGCGTTAAGTAAACACATTTGTTTCCTAAGGTAAACATTCAAATTCGATAAAAGCCATTTTCTTTTAATTAATAGTACAAATAGTCACGGGACGAATTAAGGATCAAATATATTATATTAATTATTTTTTTCTCGTACTTTTAAGGTGGAATTTTGTGTTCATGCGAATTAAAAAGAACTCTATAACTTTCATATTATTATGCACTTCATAGTATCACCATTATGGTATAATGAGTAAACATTCAAATTCGACAAAAGCTATTTTCATCTAATTAATAGTACAATAGTCACGAGACGAATTAAGGATCAGATATATTATATTTATTATTTTTTCTTGTATTTTTACGGTGAAATTTTGTGTTTATGCGAATTAAAAAGAACTCTATAACTTTCATATTATTATGTACTTCATAGTATCATCATTATGGTATAATGAGCACACTGTACGCAAATAATAGCAGGAAACATTTCACAGAGGTTTCATCGTTACGAAAGGACATACTTTCGAAGCCTCCTTGCATCATTTCTCAAGAGCTTGTCAACATTCATCCACGATGTCCCTGGCCTTCCTGGTACTCGAAATGCACTCTCATAAGAGCATCCACCGTTAAATAAGTCTCTCTCTCTCTCTCTCTCTCTCTCTCTCTCTCTCTCTCTCTCTCTTTCTCATGTACACGAGGCCGAGAAGAGACGACGAGTGAAACTTATATTAAACCTTAGAATTACCCGAGGTCTTACAGAAATTTCTCCCGAGATTGCGCTTATAAATTTTCCGCCAAATTTCGGCGCTTTTACGAAGGAGAAGCTTTCGTAAACATTGTATCCATGCAGAAATTATGCTGACGATATTGCATCGTCCCTCAGCTGCCCTGTTCATTTTATAGAAACGTTTAAATATATATGTATATCTCAAGATACTGGAGTGACGTTTTCGAGGTTGAATTTACGTGACGTGTGATCAAATTTATGTTGCATATAATATTAATTTGGCATTGACTCTCGCCGTCATCATTGCCAGCTGTTATGCTCTTCTTTCGCGAAACTGCATTCTGACTTTTATTTTTTTCTCGAGTTCATCAAAATGCACCCACAAGCTCCTTGTTCTTCGTGGATCTCGACGGGTACTCTCGTAAAAGCGTTCGCCCTTAAACAAGTCCTCCCTTTAATGTCGAAGTGCAGGCTCGCGGGATAACGAGACTTTTGAGAGTCCTCGACATTAAAAGGCGTATCTCGTACGCGACGTGAGCCGAAGTAGATGAACAGCAGGCACATTGCGACAGAATATTTACCGTATATCAGAGTTAGAAATCCGGTAATAGAATTGGCGGAAATTTGCCAGGTTCACTATTTGCCCGTCCGATCTCTTGATTTCTATTGGTTTACTGATTGCCCCCGCGTTGCGAGAATTTTAACTATCGACCGGTCCTGAAATACGCACGCGAAACTTACGGGTAAAGTCTCAAACGAGGCCGATAGGAGGAAGATTTCTTTCCTTCACTTTCGGGAAAATTAGATCACTTGCAGAAGTAATCTCTTTAGATCTTTTTTTTTCGGCACGGATCTTAACAAGTTAAAGACGAAAACATGTCGAAAGTATATAAAAGGACGCTTCTAAAATATAAGAGACGTTTTTCCTCTTCTGCGCGAGTTTTTTTTACGCACCTTTATTGCACGATTCCTGCAAAGGGTATAAATATGCAGTTTCTACGGATAAGAATTATTCGAAATTAATGGCGGAAATTAGCAGCGAAAACGGTGCAAAAGCGTTTAATTACACCCGAAACACCAAAAACGTGTTAAATATCTCTCGCTTGGTATTACTGCTTGCCTCTCTCGCGGAGTCGTTAGTTTTTAATCGTCGGAACAAGCACACGATGCATTGTGGCACATCGATGTGTACGACCCTCATCCTCGTACGCGGACGCGCGTATCCTCGCTCGCGAAAGATAAATAACGCGAAAATCGCATTTGGCAGCAGTCCAAAATACGAAACACTCCGTCGCTCGATGAGGGGTGCGTATTAAATTCACGGCTCTCAAATTCCCGCGGCCGCCACCCCGGATCATTTAAATCCCTTTTCAGCTAGTTAAAATACCACGCGTATTCCATGGCGCTGCGGGAAAATTATTTTGCACAAGCGCGAAGGGAGATGTATGGAGATTTCAGTTTCATTTTCATGCGAGGGCGTATGCGCGCGTCACGCATGTGGTACGTCTAATTTCCTACAGAACGGCGGACCTTAATTATTTCAACGCGAGACACCCGAATTTGCCGTGTGAGAAGGATGTAGGGTTGGATTTCTGTACCGCACGGACCTCGGCACTTTTTTAATCGCTAGGTGACAAGGACATGGAAAATGGTAAAATTGCACATTTAGCGGATGAGCAAAAATACATTTTCCCTCCGTTCTTTATTTATAAAGTTCAAGTTTATTATTATTGTTTCATTACGTACGATGTGATGATTAGTTTACGCTTGTCTCGCAGATTGTTTTGACATTGCAATATTTTCCGGATAAATTTTTAAAGTAACGCTGTGGCAACTTCTATATCACAATACATCTTGCTTATCGTACTCTTCTTTTCCACCATTTTTATATTAATGTTGCTGAGAATATACTGGCGGGGCACTATCTGAGTAGCTTCGAGCGTTAAAACCTTTGAAAAGGATCTCAATGGTATTCAAATCATTTCAAAGGAGATTACATCTTGTTAGTTTGTAAAAGGATGCAACATCATATGACTGACACACGGCGGTATTACGTGAAATTTTCCCTCTTCAGAGAAAACAACCGTGAAATTGAAGTTTATATTTCATACCGTTCTTCCTTGTGAGAGCAAAAAGGATTCAGCGACCTTCGTAGCCAGATAATTAAATGACTTCCTTCTAATAACAAACCATTATTTTAATCTCAACGCATTGGACACAATTGCAATTTTCTAGCAGTCATCGGTGAAACTGCACGAATTATCCCTTTATCGATATTCTGTTATTTCAGTTGTGTGTAAAACCTAGTCCGCTTCCGCGGCTAGCAAAGTGACTAGATAAAGACGAAGGGAGAAAAAGCAACTGGCAAAACAACTTTACATAATCACAGATCACGAGACACTGTAGTATCTCGCGCCAAGAGTAAGCGCAGTTAGAACCGCGAGCGCTAGTATCGCTTTACGTAAATACTTGTTTGGAGAGCGATCTATTTTTACTTAGTTCTAATACGTTTATCTCAGCTGCGTTGTCGATCAACGCCAGCTAATCTCGTAGCGGCATTCTCGATTGAACGTTCGTAGTGTGTGCATTTCATATTTAAACTTAGAAAAATTTATTTGAAAGCGATAGCGGACGAAACTGTATCTTGGCCTAGATAAGTGTGCAAACAGCGTAGATAAGTGAACAGTTGCGTCATTTTTTACCACGACCTAAATAGTTATTGGTGCCATAATGAAGATTAATAATTACGACGGGCCAGATACCAAATTCAGGTTGTATCTCAGGCAACTGCTAACAGCTCTGGGACCGTTAATGGGAGTCTCCGTGTCCGGCATGTCAAACGGTTACAGCGCGATTCTTCTCCCGCAGCTGAAGACACTCTCGACCAACGACAGTGGGTCTTTATTCGAATCTGCGGGCGCGGATCACTTCGGGGTGCTCAGCATCGGCCAGGAGTCGTGGATCGCGGCAGCTGTGATTCTACCAGTAGCTCCGGGATGTTGGACCGGTGGTTTCATGGCGGGGAAACTCGGCAGAAGGACAGCGTTGTTACTACTATTTCCTGCCTATCTTATCGGCTGGTTGATTATCGGCCTGGCCGACAGCATGGAGGTTTTGATAGCGGGCAGACTCCTCACTGGGTACTGCGCCGGACTCTTGGCGCCCATATATCCGATCTACGTGGGCGAAACGAGCGATCCTCTGTTACGTGGCGTTCTGCTGGGGGCAGTCAGCCTGACCCTCTCGGTCGGTATATTAGCGTGTCACGCGATGGGAACCTGGCTACATTGGCGAACCACCGCGTACATTTGTGGCGTGTTACCCGTAATCTGTTGGATCGTCTGCATCTATTCGCAAGAGAGTCCATTGTGGCTACTCGGTAAAGGCAAGATCGAGGAGGCGAGGCGCTCCTGGATATTCCTGCGTGGCGAAGAGTCGCTCGAGGAATTCTCCCAGCTGGAAATCGACAAGCTCGCGGAGGAGTCAAGAAAGAAGATCGAGAAACGGTCGTTGCTGCGTTCGTTCAGGAGTACGTGGTCCTCGCGACACTTCCTGAGGCCTCTCGGCGTCGTCGGTCTGTACTTTTTCGTCATGCAATTCTCGGGGACTAACGTGATGACTTTCTACTGTGTCGAGATGCTGGCGGACGTCTCGGGCCCGGCGTATGCGTATCTGATAACGCTGGTCGTCGACACGATTCGCCTGACGTTCTCCGTTCTCGTGTGCGTTCTTCTGAAAACATGCCGCAGGCGCACCATGACGTTTATATCCGGCTTCGGCGCAGCTATCACCATGCTATCTTTAAGCGCGTGTTTGACATTTGACTTTGGAAGACCATGGAGCCCCATGATTCTACTTATTACTTACGTCGGTCTGCTGCCATTGGGACTGATGCCTTTACCCTGGATGCTTTGCGGTGAACTGTTCCCGAGAAAACACCGTGCGCTTGGTTCCGGATTAACGTCCGGCTTCGGTTTTATGTGCTACTTCGTGGTGATCAAGACGATGCCGCTTATGATGGAATTTGTAAAGCCCGAGGGTACGTTCGCCGTTTACGGTTCCGTGGCATTGCTCGGGACTAGTGTTTTGTACTTCGTACTTCCTGAAACCAAAAATAAAACCTTGCACGAGATTCAGACGTCTTTCGACAAAAAGTCTCACCCCGAAAGAGTGGACGTGCCATTCCACGAGTGCGTCTCTTCTGAGAAAAGCAACGAATTAGATGAGAAAACACCACTCGACGAATGATGATCATTTAAGGGGTCATTCCACTTTGACGGCCCAAAAACTATGCTTATTTTTAACAATTTTTTTAACAGTGAATACACCATACAACGAAGTAAATCTTTTTGGGATTTATTAGGGCACTCTTAAATAACACAAAAAATTTTTTATCATAATTTAAACAATTGTTTAATTAAGCGTTTTCTACACCGTTCGAATGGCGTGTCAAAAAAAATGCGAGTCTGCTGCGTTGATGACTTTTATTCGAGGGGGAAACCACTGACCAAAATCTTGCACACCAATGCCCACTAATGGGCATTACTTAATCTTATTACCTTATGTTATCTTATTTATCTTGTTTTATCTTATTTTATCTTATTTTATCTATATAATGCCCCAGCAAGGCCTAATGCCCAAATTAATGCCCAAAAATGCCTAGCAATGCCTAGTAATGCCCAATAATGCCACAAATCTGTACTCCACAATGCCCTCAGCGGTTTCCCCCCTCGCTTTTATCATTCAGGCTTACCTGAAACAAAAACCAAAAAGATACTTAATCTATACGAGTGTTCCGAACCTCAATTACGAACTTTTATTTAAAAATAACAAAGTGGTGCCAGTTTGAAAAAGGTTTTGTAAAGTACCTTTTATCTAAGAGCGCCCTAATAAATCCCAAAAAGATTTACTTCATTGTATGGTGTATTTACTGTGAAAAAAAATTGTTAAAGATAAGCGTAGTTTTTGGGCCGTGGAATGACCCCTTAATGAATCGAGATTACAGAATATATTATAATATTTTTATAAGTATGTGAATGTATTGTGATAATTCGTGTATTTATGTATGGCGCGAATAGAATTCGTAGATTTTATCTTTTAGTACAGAATTGCTGTTTCTTCGGCCACATCCTTAGAAAAAGCGTGCTACATTAGCATGATATTAAAGTAGGCGCATCTGTGCCACGCATTATGTCTCCTTTTTCTATCGCGTTGGACAAAAATTGGGCCATTCATAAATTAAAACTTTCCGCAAATTCGGTTGCTCGCACCAGCGCGCACTGAGTGGATACTAAGGCTTGTTTATAGTTAATTGTTATATTTAACTTCATCTTAAATACACGTTCACAAAGTATTTAGCCAAAAAATGATCTATACAGATGCTGTGCAGATCGTTTTACCGGCTGGGAAATATTTCAAGAGATATGTAAGACGATCCTTTAACGTAGGAGTCGACTGTAAACAAGCCTTAGTGTGCACTCAGTGTGCAAGCAACCGAACTCGCTGTTAAACGTTAAGATTACTGAATTTCAGCTTCCGGCAATGGTGCACTTGATTGTCATATGACTGCACTACCGCAAGCAATTTCGCATTGCCGTAAGTGACGTGCGCGACGCATTCTTCGGCCGGATATATTTCGGTCGTGCTGTAAAATTAACCGATGCGTCGTAATAACGACTCTGCGGCGAGTCGGACGGAGCGGCGAGAGCAATAGAAATTTAACTGCAAGCCTTGCCGGCATGACGGACCGTAAAATTGCGTTCTCACGTGATTATTGCTCGGACCACTTACCGCAGCTGATGGAAATTACGGTTCGTCCCGGCGGTTCGCGTGACGTTTTGCGGGCCGCGCAATGACTTAGGCGCGTACGCAAGTGAAATATGATGGCAGTGCTGTCGGGGTTATTAAAATGCGAGGAATCCTGATTCATTGCCCTTCGTCGAGATTTCAACGCGATGAAGATAAAGTTTGTTTCCGGTTTCTGGAAATGATAGATACATTTGATACCGTGCGCGTAACACGTGCGCGTAGATATTAGTTTCTCAATTGGAATGGCGCGATTTCAATTTTTATTTTAGTATAAATTTTAGCTCTCATTGTTTTTGGCGTCGCACGAAATCGCTAAGCTTATTCTACAATGGACGCAAAACGCGGACGCTAAGCCGCAACGTAAGAAATCGACTAATCACAGTTGAATACGAGAAGAATGATCGACTGTCATTGGCCGATTTCTTCATTGTAAAAAAAGTATGTATATAATAGCGGAAATATATAAATTTATGTACTTTTATAAATAAAATTTTGTTTACTCTTTGTTGTGTAAATACTTGTTTATACTTAATAAAAAATTACAAAAAATTGAAAAATTTATTATATAAGGTAATAATTTTACCTGCACCGTGTAAATTTACTGACGTATGTAAATATACACCTTTAATAGATGGCCCCAATATTACCCACTATAATAATTGTAATTTTATATGTAATTTTTTTACAGTGTTGCCTTGCGGCTTAGCGTCTTGCGTCCATTGTAGAATAAGCTTTATACACTGAAACCAGTTTTTCACTATCGCAGCTAATCATGGTTTGCTAAAAATATTTTTCCGCCACAACTATAAATTTCTAAACCACAGCGAACAGTTTGCTGTCGCACCTAATACAACAGGCACAGTAGCAAAATGTTCAGCCATCGCAACTAAAATATTCGCTGTCCATATTTTACAACTGAAATTCAGTTGCTGCATGCAGTTTTTAGCTACGGTAGCTACATTTTCCTTTCCGCGTAGTCGCCAATCGAGTTACGAAGTAAGATGATTCGGTGAATTCGTCCTTATCATTGTGTTGAACTAACTTTTCGTTGCCTTTGTTGTTTTACAATAATTCGTAGACCATTCTTTCCATCGGTACGATTTCAATCTCGAAGCACCAAAGGTAAGCGCAATAAAGAATCACGCTAAACTCCGACGGTTTTTCTCTTTTTAATTTCTCCAATCCTAACTCATTGCCCTCCTTTCTTCAACCATACTCTTACTTGGCTCGCTTCGCGTTGATTATCGCAAGCACGCAAAGCGGTCGTTACGTTATCCTTGCTTCTCTTTACTACAGCCATTTTCGATCAGTACTCTTCTTTACGAAACTCAATTCCCGGCGAAATATTGGTCGGGAATTTTGCGACGGCCAAATGTCAGCGCATTCTTTTCTTTGTTTTCTATTGTAGTTTTATATACTAATCGAGGGGAAAACCGTTGACCAAAATCTTGTACGCCAATGCCCACTAATGCCCAGCGGGCATTATTTTATCTTATTATCTTATTTTATTTTATTTATCTCGTTTTATCTTATTTTATCTTTATAATGCCCCAGCAAGGCCTAATGTCCAAACTAAGGCCCAAAAATGCCCCAAGAATGTCTAGTAGTGCCTAGAAATGCCCAGTAATGCCGCAAATCTGTACACCACAATGCCATCAGCGGTTTCCCCCTCGGTACTAATTAAAAAATTTAATTTCGTGTATATATAATGTATATATATATGCAATTCAATTTTTTAAATTAGAACACACACACTCTCTCTCTCTCTCTCTCTCTCTCTCTCTCTCTCTCTCTCTCTCTCTCTCTCTCTCTTTCTCTCTCGTGTACTCATACATATCTTCAAGTATTTATGGATATTGAAGACGAGCACATTTCTGAACGGAAGAAGAAATCTGACAATGTGAAAGATTTCGCGATCGACAGTGACTGGGAATGAAAAGTCGGCGATATCAAACGTGATTTATGACGATAAGGACAATCTCGGCCCAATTTCCCACGCGCGACGTGCCTGAACTGCATATAATCTTCATGAATGCGTAATGACCCGTCGTGCGTCCTCTCCCGTGGCCCATTCAGGAAGGTCTCGTGTAATGGAGGGGAATAAAAACTAGGTGGTCCCTACGCGATAGCGCCGCGCCAATGGCGCTTTTTGCGTCGACGATGAAGCACTTCAGACTTCTCTTCGATCTGCCGCCCTGAGGAGCTTAACGGTGGAAAATGCAGCCGAGCGAGAATGTTTAGCACTTTCGATTCGAGACGACATTTGTACTGATTCAGGTCGAGCATCTGTATAGCCATCATTTCATAGACGTATACCGTGATTCAAATGCAAAAGATATTGGCTATTGAAAACTGCTTTGTTGTTTTATTGAAGCACTTGGCAGTTTCAACGTGTTCGATGCGAATGACAGAAAACTCATTAGGTAGCGTATTGTAAAATTGATAGAATTTGTGTTTGAAAAAGTGAAAGTGTTGAATCGGAGGAGAAAATAAAATATCGTGGATTAGGGGAAACGTTTGTCTATTTATTCTATCGTTTTCGATACCAAACATCAAATATTGTGTTTGCAAATAGAGAGGCAGATATAATAATATAAAAACATGTGTTAACCGACGTAACGAAAAGTGATTTTTTTTTCTATTTTTCAGCGGCAGTTCGGAAAAAAAATGTAAAAACCCGAACGAACATTTGCTGTGTTTCGAATATTCGTGCACGCTAATAACTTGGGAGATAATGCGAAGGTCTTGCGTAAACCGATGTGGTCGCAAAAGTGCAATGAGACGACTCGGTACCACATCCACCAGTAAAATAAAAATGTAACACCACAATTCAACGGACGCGCGTCGCGTGGGTTTTATATACTCCATAAACATTCCTCCGTGGTCATCATCGTCCGCCGTTCTGTGTTCGCGGTCGAGAAATGACGTCTTGTTCGACGCGCGCATTTGCCGCGACACGAAGCGATTAGACGGCGATTAACTTTCGCACCTCGGCCAAACGCCATTGCTGGTACGGGGGGGGGCGTAGATCGCCATGGTTTCGAAAAATTTAGGTGGCTTCTGTCTCGCTCGACGCAATAAAGCGCAACTCCATTTGCATTAAATTTTTCAAATGCCGCTGTAAGCGGCACTTTTTATCGCGACGTCGCGGCACAGTCGCATCGCTTAAAGCGTAACCGCTGTTTATGCGTGTTTTTTTCCAAGGGGCGCACGCTTTGTCCGGTTTAATAAATCGTATTTGCGACCATTTGTAGCGCAATCCCTGTAATCGCGGGCTTCTTTTTGACATATGTTTCGCGCGGGGCTAATAAATTGCGATTACATGTGCCGCCGTACGGTGGTTCCCCGCCCACAGCGCTATCTTTTGTGTACATGATTTTACAATCGTAAAATTCATCGTCCCGTCCAATCTGTCAATATGAGCCATTTGTCCTTTCATTTTTTTTTTTTACAAAATCATTCGCTGTTCACGAGACGTTTTTACCAGACGTTGAAATTCAAGGGGAAGCATTTCAGTCGCGCATCGACAGTTGTCACTTCCGGTAAGGAATTCAAACTCTCCGACGTCATTAGAAAATTCATACGAGCTGGGGCGGGGGGGGGGGGACAAAAGGTTGATTAAATCCGGATTCCCAGCAGGGGGTTCGCGACTCTCTAACAAAATTGAAGGAGCGATCTCCAGCCGCTGCGAGTAATCGCGGAACGAGGTGGTCTCTCTGCGAAAGAAAAAGAAGATGGAACTTTATCAAGTCCTAGGAATCCACTGACAGCGCGGCGGGAAAAGAAAGTAATGGAAGGGTACCGGTTCGCACTTTGGAGCTAAGGAGCGGGAGATAAAGGTTGACCGGTTTATCTTCGAAACAGAAAGGACGTTATCCTGCATCGAGAGAGAAGGAGAGAAAGTTTTTGTTTTAAATTAAATTAAATCTTTATCGTCTGCCGTCTTTTGTTATTCTGCGTGACGTTTCTTTGCGCCCCACAGCTTTCGCGATTATCTTCATTGGCAATCAGAACATACTTCGAAATGAATTCTTTTCTACATTTGCTTATTTCCCCGCGACTGTCACGTATGTTTCATCTCCAATTCGATGGGGTTTTGGAAACGATCCATTCAATATTCCGACGGAATCGCCTCGGGAGTATGAAGCAACATATTTTTAAATATTTTTAAATACAAAAGTGAAATATAGATATTACATTGAAATGGAGATTAAAAGCGTAAGCGAAGCGGAAGAAATAACAGATCTTTTACTGAAACAAGAAAACCAAACTCGACGATTTATCCTGACGTTGCTCAACGACGAGATCAACTCTACTTTCGGCCGCTAACGAAAATGTCGTTCCTCGCATCAGTTCTGCTTAAGAGCCTGGCAGGATGATAAAAACGAACTGGATTTTCCGAGACCTCTTTTCCTCCTTGCTCTCTTCTCCGCTCCCGTGCGGCGCCTGCGGTGGCAATAATTTGCAATTTTTGTGAAACGTATACGAAGCCGGGGGTAACGTCGGAATCGACTTTAGGAACAACACTCTGAAAGTTTCGTGGACCGTGATGATGCTGTTTGCCATAAAGTCGCAAGTTAACCGGCAGGTAACAAAGTTGCCAGTGTTCTAAATATGACGGCAAAGTGGTGCAACTTTGTTGTATTGTTTTCTTTTAATTACGCTGTTAACTATTCCGTGGCATTTATAACAATAACTTAACGTACCGTTAATGTCATGAGAATTCATTGTTAACTAAACATCGATTATTCTTCTGTTTGGAAATGTGTTCTGAGAAAGCCCGGGACAGGAAATGAAGTATTGCTTTATATTCTCTAGAATATTCGTAATTCAATTATAAGGTCAAAAGTGTAAAAAAATATACCTTTAATAAAATGAAACACTTGTGAACAAAGAGAGAAGAAAATTGTTATTTGATGAGAAATAAAATACGCAAATATGTTGCACGTTGCTGAGAAAGTTGTTATCAATTTGGTATTGGTTGGAAATATGAATTGTACTACGTGATGTAATCGGTTCTTCGCAAAATTCAAGCGCCGTCGCTTTCCAAGAATTAGAAATAACGATCTCGGTGCTCTTTTCAGCGTCACGTGCCTCGTGAAATTTTAAGTCCAATGCTCGAATGGAAAACGTCCGCCTTTACGGGCCGAAATCACGCGAACAAAAGTCCATCATCGACCGTAGAATCGTCGCGGAGAAAGCCCGGGACAGGAAATGATGTTCGCCTGCGATCGCTTGAAACTTCATGAAATTCTATTTCGAAGTTGGAACTACATTCGGTCCTGAGCCTCGGCTTTGCATAAAATGATAGCATCTATATCGCTAGGGATATCACGTTCCTCCAACATTTGATGACGTTTGATTATGAAATGATCAGATATTGCTTTGTTTGTGAGTTTTGTTGACAATTCCCTCGAATGCTTAATACGTTTAAAAATTTCCTCGATCCGATCATCTCATTCGTTATTCGGATGATATAAACACGATTTTGCTAGTTCGCGATACTTTGTACTCTATCGCACTTACGACATACTTGAAGTGATATAAAAAACAGATTTTACAAGTCTAAATAAGTAAGTTGCAATATTTTTTACTGAACATAAAGAATACTCAAGGGGGTAACCACTTCATGTAATCGTGGGACAGTGTCTCCGAAATCATTATGAAATCCCCGTGTAATCGTTTTGTCTCAATTTTCAACTTTCTTCACTTGTCAGACAATAAACATTGAACATTTTCTCAGCTTGTTTTTATGTTCCAAACAAATTCACTTCTTTTAGTGAATATCCAAATATAGATCATAGTTTACACCTACAAGCGCGTATTCTTTTCAAAATAAGACTGAAGTAGTTGCTATTAGAACAACAGCGAGTTGAAACGTTGATACATCTTTGCGTGCAAATTTGGAACAGTAAACAGTAAATACAAATACAAAATTATTTTTCGTTAAGATCTCTGTTAGACTGGTGGGAAAAGTGGGAAGCAAGGAAACACGTGACCGAATACTACAATCTTATCTGAAATTACCTGTACAATAAATACTTCTTAGTAAAATAAGAAAAATATATTTTGAGTAAATCCAAAAGCTCTTTGAGGTTTAACAACGTTACATATTTCTAAACGTGCATATAAGAAAATTATTTGCAGTTAGATGAGATTATTTGTAATCAGATAAAATCGTATGAAATTAAATGAATTCGTGTAATCGGGACAACATTTTAGCTAGTGCCCCCCCTCCCCCTAGAGAATACTAATATCTTATAAGTCGTGCAAATTAAAATTATTAATTTCATAGAAAACGAGTGATTTTTTGTGCAGTGTGAACATAGTCATAATTAATCCTTATTCGACCTATGGGCGGGTGCAGAAAAATTGACAGATTTCAGGAGTTCATTTTAATATATTAACTTGTGTAGCGAGCAACACACGGGGGGCAGTGTGGTTGATATTTTGTAATGTATCTTCCTCGCGTGCACATCTCCTCCAGCAAGCGCAGGCATGAACTTCCTTCAGATCGTTAATGAGAAATTAAATGTTGCAAAAGAGTGAGAGATAAGGGGAGAAAATGTAAATGGGGCGCACGACGAGAAAATCATATGAAATAATTTGTGGTCTTCTTCGTTGTTGATTTATCCCGCGCGAAAATAGGAAAAGACCGTGCATAGATAAGCTCCTTAAAAAAAAGAAAGCGTTCTGAATGCGACTTGAACTCACGAGAATTTATCGGTGATATATTTTCGCACCGTTCCAAAACCGTGTGATCGCTGGCGGGTTTTTGCAGCGACGGAAAACAGAGAGTTTTAGCTCGCGACGCTGCAGATAACCGAGCTGTGGCCAGACGAGGCTGGAATCTGGAGCATAAACCGCGTACGTGTATCTACGTCCGGTACCTTAAGGCGCTTTCCCGCGATGTTTTACGAGCAGTCGTGTGTCATTGCTACCGTCGCCCGGACAGTCTTTCCCTCACATAACGTACGTACCACGTAACAATGTTTCACGATCGTGTTTCGTAGCGTCTTCGGTTTACCGAGAAGGCGATGTATCAAGGAGGAACCTGGGGTTCAACTAAACGACGACTTAAACCACCGAGAGGCTTATTCGCTCCGTTATCCGTCACGCGAGTCAGGTGAAAAGTAGAGGAAAGTGCCCTATTATGAGATATCCTCCTAATATGAGATAGCGGGAGTTTCTGCTAAATTAATGGACAACATTTGTTGGTTCCGTCATGAATTTATTGCCCTTGGAGTGAAATCTGTTTAGTGGAAAATGCATTGTTAGATCGTGTAATCGTCGCGAAGAGAGAGTTGCGATTGAATTTGGATGTTGAAGACCTACCTTATGTTAGAAGCCTATCTCGTAACGGAGGACTTTCCTCTATTATGCAACCTCTACACTCTTAAGCGTGCACCGCCGAAAATTGGAGGTACACGTGAAAATAAAAAGTAATTATGAGGTACATAAAAATCCACCAAAATTGGAGGGAAGATAGTACCGCGAAATTAGGAGACGGTACCTCGAACGGTACCTCCAACTGATCGTCATATATTCATTATTTCCTCATATATCTTGTACCTCGTGCTAATATACCGGGAAAAATATCGTCCCTCCTATTTTGGTGGATTTTTACGTACCTCATAATTACGTGTACTTTCTATTTTAACGTGTACCTCGAATCTGGCGGTACTACGCGACGCCAGATTAAGAGTGTAACGTTACTTTCATTTTATATTCGTAGATTCTTGAATTATTAAGCGAGACATGAATACGTTATAACTGTTATTTGAACGGCGTCAAAATTAGGGGTGGCTACGTATGACGGCCGTATTCTTTCGTAAATCCTGTCAAATGCACTCTACGTTGGATAACACGCTGATCGGGTTTGCTTAAGGGGAAAAGTGGATTTCGAAACGGCAGTAGGTGACATCGAGGGTGGCAAGAGGCGCGTTATTCTTCTCGGCATGCAGATCAGGCACGTACCAGGAAGCATTGTGCTCAGCTTTATCTTCGCCGAGGAGGGTTTGGTCCTGAATATAAGATTCTCTAATACATTTTTATCGCAGATGAAGCGACCAGTATACATACGATACCCGCGCGCATCGTGCTTTCTTTTCAGCCAAACATTTTGTCGTGATTTACACTGAGAAGGTCGATCGCGTGGAGCTGCGTGTAGTCTTGACGATCAACACCGTTTACGAGATACCGTAAGCCACTTTTTGATAAGGAATCAGAAAATGTTCAGCCCGTCTATTGAAACGTATTAAAAATATTTCGCCCCTGTACACAATATACGTTTGTTGGTCTTCATCAGGAAGAAATAATGATTTTCTAAATTCATTTGATTACGCGAATATTTGCGAACGAAATTTACCCCCGTATTTATCATTAATGCTACTTACGCGTTGCGCAACATTTTTTCATGCATTTAATTTTTATTTGTGAATATAAAATAACGCCAATTTTATCGCTAATACCTTTTTCTCGTTACGCAAAATTTTTCATACATTCAATTTTTATTTGTGAATATTAAATAACGCCAAATTTATCTTGCCAATCGCCTGCTCTGTGTGTCACAAGTTATACTGATTGGACAGATCGAATAATTAGACGCTCGCGATTTACATAAAATTAATTGAAAATAGCATCAGTGATTTTTATTGACCGTATCTGGCAATTTTTATAATACCGAAAATTTATTGCGGAAAATATTACCTCAGCCAGGGTTTGAACCTGGATCTCCCTTCTCTCTAGGCAGGCGTCTCAACCAATTCGACCACCGAGGCTGTTATATTATCTATATATACATATATAATATAATATCGAGGCATATATATATAAATAAAAATCACCGATGCTGTTAATTATTGCTGGCGACTTTTAAGAATATTCTTACTAGTTGAATAATTGAAAATGGTTACGGAACGTAAGTGTTGCATAAAGTGCTGCGGTGTTTCCGATTCATTAGGCGTTATTCTTCTCTGATTACTGCTAATTATCAACGATGAAATCCGAGCGGTTGAACCAGATCAGTAAAGCAAGGGAAATCGTCTAAGAAGTGGCGAGACGGAGATAGCCACGGGAAATTACAGCGGCGTGTTCCTAGTTGAATATCAATGTCCTCGGAAGTATAGGAGCACCGTTCACTCGCAATTGCAGTAATCTTCTGGTAATTGCCTCCGCAACCGTATCCAGATATAGCTACCGTCAGAACGAACCCTCGAATCCCTCCTCGAGACTCGCAAAGGATCTCCCTCTTTCCCGTCGATTCTGAAGTCTGAAACGTTTGTTAAATTTTCTTAAGTTCTCATTTCGTTAGATTTATTTTCGGGATCTTGAGACGCGTGTATACATAGCGCTCGTTTAATTGAACTTTCGACCGCAGTGGTAATTACTTTCCCTGGATTTCTTGCGCATCTTGCAATAGAATTTGATAAATACCTACTTAGTAAGGTTCGAGCGAATGATTTCTCCAAGAAACTTCGCATCAGATTTGAACAATAAATATTCTTGAAACGGAACGTAAGGATTTTCAACCCTCGTCTAAATCGCGGAAATCGTGTCGACGTCACTGAAAGTCGTTGTCCGACCTGGCATGTGCATGGAAACTCGGATCTACACGAGACGTATCCAGACGAGGAGGAACCGTGGTGGAAAACTCTCAGACCAACTCTCATTGTTAGTCGACGAACGTGCACGCGCAAAGAAGCACGAGGAGCCAAGACATGAGAGCGGCGCGAGTTAATTCCCATAGCTGTTCAATGGATAATCTTAATGGTAATATAAAACGAATGTATCCTTTCTACTTTTCTTTATATATAATGAAATATATATTTTTCCGTGGGGGTGAGTCGAAACGTCGTATCGAATGAAACATTTAACTAATTATTTGCATATTTGCCAGTTGGATCAACAAGACGTTTTATTTCTATTTCATTCATCACTGGTGACTTTAAATCTACTCCTCTACTGGTTTCTATGAAAACTCTGAAACTTTCTTGACATAACAAATGAGATATTGAAGTCACGCATTATTGCAAGAGGAGAAAGTGGATAGTTTTAAGGATTTATACACGTCTCTTGTGCCAGGATTTTTGAATAACAGTTTCGCACAGAGAAATTCACACAGCGAGAGATTGGGTCTCCAAATGTCGCGATGTCCAAAAATGAGAAATGAAAATGATACACGGGGAAAAAGGAAGTACAAACGGCACACGATGCTATCTCGGTACGTCGGACAAATTGGCAAGCTATTATTTTACCATATACAAAGCAGCAATACCGCGGGAAAGCGATATACTCGAAATTCAAAGCGATATCGCGATACCGTGTCCCGATATCGCGTGCATCGGCACGCCACTCGGAAGTTTCATTCCGCGATTAAAATCAACGCGATAGCGGAGCACGCGGTTCTTCTTACCACCGTCTGCTCGATGGGGAGGCTGTCCCTCTCTCCCTTCGGCGAGCCCTTCTAGACAATGGGGTTATGAATAATCGCCGGACAATTCTCTTTACTATCTCTAGCACTAGCGTATTCACAAGCGATATCCACCGATAAATCACGCGAACGAGAGTCGCAGCCTCTTCGTACGCCGCCTTCGCACAAAAGCGCCGCGGAAGTACAAGCGATCGGGGCGATGTCTCCTGCAGGTCTATTTCGTAACGTCCCGCATTACATCTCCGCTGACTTGATTTGCGTTACCCCGTAATGCACTTCTCTCGGAGATTGTGTTTTGTAAGTTACGTTCGCCCTTCGTGCATCGTGTGCTCTTTAGAGACGTCTTTGGAAATATAACGTCGAGAGGTAAAAAGTCGACGACTCACGTAAAGGAAAGAGAGCAGTCTTGAGCTAACCTTTCAATTAAAGGCCCTTTATATCCGCAATACGGATATAATACTGTGCGGATCGCAGAAAGAATCGTGTTCCTCTTTTTTTTTTCTTTATAATCCCTCGCTTTCGGAAAGAAGTTGGAGAACGTATTAACGACGCCACTCTCGCCTCTGCTTGTACCAGCAAATGGGAATGAAACTACCGCGTTATCGTACACGTGCCGATGACTACGCTACTCGTGCTGGCGGGCGAGCGGACGCATGCCTGACCTGTCCGGGTTGGCTTTACGAGGCGGCTTTGTCGTGCCGAAGATAATCCGGGTATTGTCGGCCTGTTGGTGTCCGCGGTGCTGGACTGCGCCGGCATCATTGTCGTGCGTTGCCTTTGTGCTCAACCGGCGATTTTAAGCCGGTTATGACGCCGTGCTTGCCGTCTCGCTGACGCGTGGAGAATACCGCCGATTCCGCGTGCACACGATCGCGCACACGTACAAGGCAGTGCATTCGACGTCGTGAAAAGACCACTGTGATTGTGCGACTCAATTATCCCGCGACCGGACGTTTCCGAAGTGGCCTTTTTTTTAGATCGTGACGTTTGTAACAAATTATTGAAAGAAGATCTTATGTGGCCGGGCGAATCTCAGTGGGAAAAATTTGTCGCGTTTGCAATTCACTCTAAAATGCCCCGAGTCGAGTGTTTTGGGCCTCAGTTATTCTATTCCTATATTGGGAGTCGTTTTAAAACCCCAATTTAAGGCCCAGATGAGTAACAAACTTGTGTTTAACGTCATTCTAACCCTCAAAGAGAATGTAACAAAATATTTCACCCTCTTTGAAACTTCTTAGGCAGAGGAGGACCTACCGAACCTCTGTTGATTACACTCGCATTGACCTCTCTATTGCTAAAAGGGAATTAGCGACTCCTTTTAGGCCTATCTGAGGTCCAAAATTCAATATGTTCTCTTCGACACAAAGACCTTAGTTCGACTTCATTTCTTCCAATACAAGAATTATACGAGGCTATTCTGAGGCCAAAATATTCGACTCGGGAGGTCTGTTAAATCAAATCGAATTTATTATTGCCGTGAAGATTGATTCTCTCGCTTGGCTCACTTTGTGCGAGATAGCAGCAGTGAGGCGATTGAATTTTGATAGCTGTCAGAGAGATAGCATGTCAAATAGGTTGTTCTTGAGAGAACTAAGGAAGTTAACGAGCTCTATTGTAGTATAAGACCAAAAACATCGATTACGTAATTAAATAACAATTATCGAAAATACTGTAACAAGTGTATCGAGTTGCGCCGCTGAGTGATTTTTCAGAGTTCTTTTTCGAGAGTTGTGGTATACATGCAGTTCTTAGGCATTTTTCAAAGAGTCTTGGACTTCGGCAATGTTCTTCATCATCTTTTAAAAGATTAATATCTTCAGAGTGGATCGTTCTTTAAAACAACGTGAGACGCTGGCCGAAATATTGGAGCTTCAGCCTTTCTAAAACAGTTCTGAATAAAAGGCGCCCGCGCTTTGAAATCTCTATTTGTAGTTATTTAAATATTTAAAGGGTAATGAAACTTTTATCGAGATTTATCATAAAAGGGTTTTGCCATGTAATCGTGTAAAGCAAAATACAATTATTGCTAACAATTGTTGAATTGATATCGAACTTTTTGTTCCAATTATTCGCGTTAATCTCCGTTTTATTTTACATTTTCTTTTTATTTTGTTTGCCACGTTTATTTCCCGCCTGTTAATTGCGCGAGTAAATGAACGAGAAAAAAATGTAGTCGCGTACCCACGTGACTTCTGATAGCCGGAAGCCGTACAGTGATCGGTCATGAA
>NW_011967119.1:229776-252482 GCF_000949405.1 Vollenhovia emeryi | reverse complement strand
GAACTTCACTTAGGTAAGTTCGTTTAATCATTAATAAACCAGATGTAAAATTTTTACGTGCGACGTGGAGGTCTGTTTTCTCCTGGCTCTCATAACTCTTGATTGTCACCGCGCGCTATCGGCCGATCGCGGGATATTTTTCGCCACTTAACGGCTCTCGAAGCGCCTTTCAACGCACATATCATCGAGTGGCGCGCGCGATGAACAACATGGTGATTTTCACACAATCGTTCCCGGAACACGAGCGCCTATCGCCGATCACTGGCATTAGTAGGCCGTGAATCAATTTGATAAACCGTTCGCACGTGTTCCGGCCGATTTACTTTATCGCCGCGTATAATCGCGTTTTCGCCGATCGGCGGCGCAGCGCGCGGAACGCTCGCTTTTCACCACACAGAGATTACGTGATCCCGACGGTAATGCCCGGTCCGTTTATGTCTTGCGTCTAATATGGCATAAGTATCGGGAATAACGTCTATTTACGTCTATCTTGAAAGCTCTCTCGTTTCATTGCTGGATTTATCTAAGCATGTATGTCTTCCATTTCCATACTAGCAAAGATCGGATCTCGATATTGTCAAATGCACTGTGTTCTTGTAGTTTAATACACTTGGAAGAAAATAACTCAATACGTTTTATAGCGAAGATTAAATACAACTATTGACGTTAATATTGTGTTAATACATTAAATATGTAAATATATTAGAATAGGGTAAAGGCACCCAATACCGCCAGTCGGGATATCTCATGAACAAATTGCTGATATTAATCGGCAATGCATAGAATTAGTAGCTAAATATGTGTAAGAAGACACATTGTAGTTACAACGTTATAGAAATAACGTCTGACTCAGGAGACGCATTAAAACAAATTTTATATGCTGAAAAATTCATGAACGTTTACCGAAGAGGAGAGATAAAGGATACGTGTAAAATTTGGTCAAGAATAAATAAATGTATCGAAAAATAAATTTATTCTTAAAAAGGAAACAGACACGTGACGAGTAGAGATGAATCTTCTGGCCGCGTCTATTGCGCGAGTCGGTTTGAAGAAGGGGATTCTACGTTTGCGAGAGATTTCAATTAAAGTGCATACCTGCCTCAAGTTTGGGGTAAAGGCACCTAATATCGCCTACCAAAGTTCACATTGTTCTCACTTAAGGGGATGCTGGAGTAATTCTGCACTTTTGGCACCTCTTGAGAAGTGTTAATTCGTGAAAACATTTGTGTAATATACAAATTATGTGGCTTTTGTGTACAGACCGACAGTGTTTCACTATTCGGACTAAATCAGAGAACAGCATGGTATCATTGAAATTAATTTTAGGAGTCTAACAAAAAATCTATTCACTCGAATAACTTATAGGTTACCTAACCTATAACTTAGTGTTCTATATTTACCTATACTTCTCGTTAAGCTCCTAAACTTAATTTCAATGATACCATGCTATTCTTTCACTTAAACTGAATAGTGGTACACTGTTGGTCTGTACACAAAATCCACATAATTTGTATATTACACAAATGTTTTCACGAATTGACAGTTCTAGGAGCAGAAGGTGCCAAAAGTGTAGAATCACTCCAGCATCCCCTTAGGTGAGAACGATGTGACTTTTGGTAGGCGATATTAGACGCCTTTACCCCAAACTTGAGGCAGGTATCCATTTTAATTGAAATCTCTCGCAAACGTATAGAATCCCCTTCTTCAAACCGACTCGCGCAAAAGACGCGGCCAGAAGATTCATCTCTATTCGTCACGTTTCTCTTTCCTTTTTAAGAATAAATTTATTTTTCGATACATTTATTTATTCTTGAATAAATTTGACACGTATCCTTTATCTCTCCTCTTCGGTAAACGTTCAATCATCTGCCCGCTGTTCGCCCGCGGTGAATTCAAGCCGTCCGCAAATCCGCACCGGAACTCCAAATATATCCAGAATCCAGCATCGAGCGGGAAACCTTTGTAGCCGGTTCGGTTGAACCAACTTTTCCCCGCCGCAAGTAAATACGTCTACGACGTTTGCGACCACAATCGGCCTCTGTATATCAACGCACACGCGCGTCTGCACGTACGTACACTCACCTACACCATCCCGCGAATCTGCCCGCTCGCCGAAAAAGAGATTACGGCTTATATATATATACGCATACGTACACGTATATGTATCTAAACACATGCACGTACACGCATGCGTGCACCTGTGTAAGTATATATTCAAAGCGCGCGGCGTATCGAAATTTTTCCGCGTAAGCGGATTAACCGCCGACGGAAAAGGCGGAATATATACCCGCAGCTCTCCCCCGCTTCTATACGACCGTATAGCGAATGGGATCCCATTCAATCCCGTGTGGAATTCGAGCCCTGCGCAATCTGAAATGCGATCGAACGTCGGAAGCTTAATATCTTTTGCCACCCTACTTCTTGTCCATGTCCCAACGTTTCTCTCTCTGTCTCTTTCTTCCTCCGCGTGTGGATCTCCTCGAGAAATGGATAAGCCATATATAAGAGAGAAAGAAACACCGAGAAAAGGATGAGGGATTTGCCGGGGAGGGGGAGCAGATTAGAAATCTTTTTCTATTAGGAGATCCTGGGCACTTTAGGTTTAACTCAAGCTTTAGCTCCATATTGTTAGCTTAGCTACGAAATTATTTTTACGGTAAATGTAATTTTTTTCGACAGCAGTCGCGCGAATATTCCCGATCACATTCGATCACGTCGGTTGCGCGTATCCTTTTTCTATTTTTTTTTATGCCGAGAGATACGGAAAGAAAAGACTGAATACCATCTGGACCCGTTGCCGTTAAACCCTTCGATTTATTCCGGAGATTTTTGCTCTTCTCGTTTCTTTATTCTACTTAAGATTGAGAATTGTAAATCACGCATTTCGTGGAAAAAGTTCAGAGAAATCAACACGAAGAAGCTGTTACAGCGCATCGTCTCGGGGGGGAAAAAATACGCGACACATTTGACGCTGCGCGAAATTCTTGTAACTTCGCAGATTGAAATTCCTATTCTGCGAGAGATGCTACAGTTGTTGTGAATAGTCTGCCGCGACACGCATACAAATTCCCGAATAGGGTCTCTCCTACAATAATTTTTTGCAGGAATGCGGTAATTATATAGCGTGCATGAAAACTCGCGAAAATTCCGACAGAGTGTTGGAATGAGGTTTGCGGCGGTCGCGCATAAACGTAATTTGTAGTAAATAGGCACCTTTACATTTTTAGGCGAAGGGTTAAAAATGAAGTTTACGAACCCGGGGCTACGTGGTCATCTTGCGCGCAAACGCGGCTTGTCCGTAAGTCTTTTCTCGGAGAGGACCCACGAAAACCGCCTGTAGCAGTCCGCAGGTGCAATTAGATGCGGCAATAAGATAGCCATTAATAGTCGCCGCGACGTCGCATAATTATAGTGATCGTACAAAGTAGAGTCATAACCGTGCCGAAGCCGGTTCGTCGAAAGCTAAGGCTGCCAGGGCGGCCGGAGGGATCGTATAAAAATCCTCGCTGCACTAACACATCACGTCCGAAGTCGCAATTGTTCGCGAACGAAGATACAGCCATTGACAAAATTCTATTTTTTTAAATTGTTTATTAGAACGTTTATTGCTTCTATACAGTAAACAATTTTCTAAACAATAGAAATCCGCGCGGCACATCACGGCATTTAAGAAGATAATTTTTAAATGGCAAGAAATATGGAAATGAGTGTCGCGATTTTAAGCAGAAGAAAGCGTGCAAAATGTGTTTTACTAAATTACACATACCATTTGCAGTGTAATGATTAGGAGGGCGCCTAACAATTCTGTCTATGGCTGTATAATGTACACGCGATACGCTCGTGTATTTCTATTTTTATCAGGAGACGTTTCGATGTAAAATGAAACATTTTTTCTGAGGATTATGTTTCGCCCTATGTTGTATAATATAGTAATCTCTGCGCGTACGCACTTTATTTTTCAGCTGTGTAATACACGGGAAAATATACATTAACATACTCCAATGCGACGGCATCCGTTCGACCTAACGAACTGCTTAGCCGTGCTCGTGTTTTCCAGCTCGACAAACTCTGGAAATTCGTCGTTTCAACATCAGGCTATGAAAATCAAGCGAGCTTAAATTAGAACGTTTGCGCGATCCTACAAAATTCTGTTCATGGTATCGTTGAAGCGGCGGTTGTTCACCGGGAAATGTGTCGAGCGACTTTTCGTGCGTGAAAGTTATGTTGCCTCTCCTTTTTTTTCTCGTCGAAGTGGTCTCTCTCTCTCTCTCTCTCTCTCTCTCTCTTTCTCTCTGCGAAAGAACCGCCTCTGCTCTTTTGGTCGGTCTTTCTATCTAAAGGTATTCCGTCGCTGCGTCATATTATTTATTGTATGTACGAAATTCTTTTCAAAGCCGAGAGTCTCGAAAGACTCTTCTCCATTTTCCGGCCACGTTATTGAATTCGCCCTTGTGCACTCCACGAGAAAACACGCACACACTCCGCCGAGCGTGTATGGAAAACGCACGGGCGTGTCTTCCATCTCGCGCTTGGTTATCAAACATTCCGGAACGTCGACGAGCTCTGAATCCACTTTGCATCGTATCTACTCGATATAATCGTTCTATTGTTTGAAGGAAATGTTCTGAAATTATAACAAAATTACATCTTGCGATAATATGACGACGAGATAATATCAAGGAATCGATATTACGCCGCAGACTCTGGGCTGAGCGCGAGGGACGCGCTGCGCGATAAATTTTTCAAAAACAGCGGCGCAACCCGGAGAATCCTTTGCCGCTAGCCAGTCAAGTTTTCATAATTCCCGGCAGCTCTTCCTTCCGCGATAAATCCTAAAGAAGAGTCCCGGGCTCTCTCGTGCTGCTGAAAAGAATAGTCGTCCGCGAGGGGGTCGTTTCCTGTCCTCTCACGAAAAAGATAATGCTGCTTTAGCTCCGGAACACCCGGGCAGCCGCGTTGGGGGTGTTTCATTACTTTTTCGCGGCTCATTGTTCCAAAGCAGCGTGGAAAACGCGTCCGGTGCCCCGCTTTCTCTCATTCGCGCAGCCGACCGCTTACGTCTCGGCGATATAATTCAAAACCCGAGTTTAATCCAGCTTCCTAGGGACTGGTAGCCGACTGGACAAAGTTATTAGTCGCATCGACGCGCACGGCGAACTCACGACTCGCATTCAACGTCTGGGATTAGCCGCTTTGTATGCCGAATCTGGCTCCTGCTAACTCGGCGCGGCGTAACAATGAAATTTCGCCGGCGCGGAGCTGGAAATCCGAAGGAATGCGACTCGCCCGGGAATTGGGCTAATTCTCGAAGCGCGAAACCCGATATGGCTGCTGCGTCAAAGTGGCACGACGATATAACTATACCGATCTGAAGAGGAATCTACCCTTCGATACGTATCTCCGAATCGTCATCGATCCCTCCCCGGATTACGCAAACGAGGTTTTTCTTCGAAGGACACGAAGCGTCATCCGTCACGCTTCCGATTTTTCCTTCGTTCGTGAGTTTAAATGGAGAGGCTCCGCTTTATCGCAGGCACCAAGTCCTCCATCCCCCCCCCCCCAACATCTCAAATTTGAGAAGGGCGGAATACGATCTGCGAGCAATACGTCCCTCGGGCCGGTTGATTTGCATTTTTCCCGGCTGCACATTCGCCAACGGGGCAGGAAGGGAAAGAGGGACGGTGGGGAGGGGGTGGCAGGTATTCCGATATCTTCTATTTCGTTTCCAGCGGAGGAATTGCAATAAGAGGAGTCGCCGTCGTTGCTTCTCCGGATAAGCAAGTCGTCGCCGTGCACGACCGTGCTTTCGCCAGGGCACAACGCTAGCGGAAGACATACGGGAAAATGCAGGGTGCCTGTGAGGAACCACGGCGAGTTACTCTAATCGAATGTAAATGTTGCGGAAAACCGAAGCTCCTTATCCGGTTCGGAACCGCTTGAGAGCGATATCGCGGTCTCTGAACAATTTCGTCGACAAGTAAGAGGCAAATGTGCTGCGCATGTACGCGATCCAGAATCAGGCTGCAAAATCGCATTCTCTCGATCTTTTCCTCAGAAACATTCAACATACTGCGTCTCTCAACGTGTATATTTTGCAGCGAACTACGGTGTGCTCTCATGCAAAAGTCTTTAGACAACTTTTTATACAACTTTTATACAAGAGGCCCTCGATGGAGGCATTTTTTTATATTTACAAAAGGCCGTATCAAAGGCCTCATCGTGCATCTTCTTTTTCTGTATTTTCTTTCAAAAGAATAATTCTCGTGATAATAATAGATGGAGATTCTCCCGCTAGGAGTCTCACTGAATTAACTGGGTTGCAATCGACGTGTCCTGCATCGCTGCTCTAATTCTCAGTCTGTCTTTCGCGCCATAGGCGTTGTTCTACAGTAAACATCATCCCGTTGGAAACTGCAAACATTTACCGCTACGGGATACCTTGCGTCTCTTTTACTCATTGCCTTTGGCCCCTGCTTTACGGGAAAATGTCGCAATAATATCACATTGAACATTTTTAATTATTTTTTTGTGCGCCCGCTTTGGCTCTTTGAAATAAACGGAAAATATTTCAAAAGAAATTTGAAACAACAAACGTAATTAAAATATTTCTTTGTTTACGAAGCGTTGCATATGAACTTGGTTACAAGGAACAGAAAGAAAATTAAATAACAAGCTTTAAAATACTTGGTGGCAAACAACGGAATAGTATTTATTCGTACCAGGTTTAAATAAAAAAAAAGTAATTATACATCTATGTTTATATGAACAATTACTCTTATACGTGTACATATAGGTATGCATGCGGTTATAAAATATAACACAGTAAAGCGAAAGAAAAGCTACAGTGTTCTACTTACAATGTACTGCAATATTTTTTACGATCGTCAATCATTTTGATAGCATCATATTTTTACAACGAATGAAATTTCTCTCATCCCTCTGAGATATGTTATATTTAAATATTCTTTTTTACATGTCTAACTGCAACCCAAACTGCATATGAAAAATGCGAGAATTCACGAACGGAGGATTCTTTAAAAAAAAACTGGAAATAGGCGCATAGGCGCTTTCGGTGCATAACGTCACTTTTTTATTCATGATGTTTTCAAGCTTCATCTATCAACATTTTGGATACTGTCTTTTAATAGTCTTCATATAGCTTTCTGTCTGAACTTTTACTCTTATCTACCTTTTCTGCTCGATTTCCTTTTTTTTGTCGTATATTAGCTTCTGTCTTCATTTTTCTGACGTTCAAAAATAGTTTTAAATCAGTGAAAATTCGTTTAAAAACTTAAATTTTTCATGTACTGTATAAAGTTTCACTTTGTACGATTTATCTTTCACGTGAGAAAATTTATGAGGTCCTGTATATGGCAGAGTAATAACAGCAGATAATCCTATCAGCGTGATCGAGTAAATATCGTCGAAGGAAAAGCGTTTATGATCTTGCTTACGGCTGGTTATCGGGCATCACTTATCGCGTTAAGATCGTTCAGGTGGATTTAAGATGTTTTATGCCTTTGAGCAAATTAAAATATTACGTGCCATCGCCGCGAATTAATAGCAGATATAAAATTAACAGCTTTCGCCAGATGTAAAAGCGCTGAAACACCAACCTCCTCTTGACACTTCCACTCTTTGATCGATCAATTGCGGGATCTGGAGCGCAATGATCATAGAGGAAAGGAATCTAATCGAGAACGTTTAATTCCGTGCCACAGTAGAATCGTCAATTCGTGTACGTGAACCGACTCTGACGAGTTAATGTCGTCTCGCGATCGATTCTGTCCCTCTGGGAAGATCCAAGTCGCTTAATTGGAACCAGCGCTTCTTCGAGATAATCGGAGGAAGAGGGTTTCGTGAGACAGACAGGAGTGAAAATCTCCGTTTTAAAGAGATCTCTCTGCAGTGCGGGAATTTATCTTTCTCTTGGTGTATATAAATAAAGGCATTATTATTCATAGAATTTCCAATCGCATCGTGATAACGGAAAATCCGCTTTAATACCTCCTGCCTCTTCATAGATTCCTTTCAGACCAAGTTTTGCGAGACAAGGCGGACCAAAGAGATCCTTACTACCATTATATATCGTGATTCATCCGCCGTAGCACTTCTGATATTCGATGTCCTCGTCTTTAGTTTTTACGTCGTGATAAAAGTATGAAAGCCGTGAAAGCGCGTTTCATCACGCTGTCCAAACGAAGGCCATTAATCTTTCGCAAGCTTGAAGAGACGAAAAGACGTACGACACATAACTTGGATGTTTTTCATACTGCTGTACAATAATTAGTTGTGCCGACAATTACCTCAATTGATACATGATCTAACAAATGTATATTTATATCGCATACACGATTATTCGAACCTGTCCGCGTGGGAAATGAGCCTGTATCTTTGTTTCTCAAAATTATATTAAATTACGGAAACCCACGCGATATGTAAAATTAAAATAGCCGATACCAATACCGGATTTTGGTGTTTGAAATGTATTTGGTAGCAAGATCCAATTATCCTATACGCTGGTTCCAATAAAGCAACCGGAGAACGCGCCTGAAGGCGGCCGTTCTGCTAATTGAGAGATCGCGGAGCTGAATTCACGTTACCCACCGGAGAACCAACTAAATCAACCGAATCGATCGACACGAGAAGCGATGTTCGCGCCGAGTTTTTGCTCTTCCTCGCAGGAGTCAGCGTTTCAGGGCGGGACGGCGGAGGAGGGAGGGCGAGGTGAGGGAGACGACGTCGTTCGGCGGATGCCCATTGTCCTGCGGGGGCATTTACATTACACCTGAAAATTGACTCGTGGTCCAAGTCACGATTTCGTTTCCACCTCGTGCTACCTGGGCTCTTCCACCCTCGGCCACCAGCCGTTTCCGTGAGTGCCTTCGGATTCACGGGGCTGGAGGACCCGGGGAGAAAGGACAAGTGGACGGCGAGAGAAAGAGAGGCGGGGTGAGAAGAAGAAAGAAGAGATTCTTGTTCCGCGATATCGGAGAGGGCCACGACCCTGCCGCCTATTTGTTATTGTAATCTGCATCACTATGGATGAGACACGGGTAATGGGATCTTGGGATTTACCGGGCGAACACGACGAGGAGGTGGGAGAGAGGCACCCTCTCTGTTCGGCACTTCGTAAACGGCACGCGAGTGCTTTCGACCAGTGTTCGAGGTATACATATGTATCACCGATCGCAATATTGTACGTATCGAGAAGAAAACATAGAAATAAATTAGTTTACGCGATGTCTGTGCCTCCTCGTATTATTTAATACAATCGTTTGCCTGCGAATTACCGAGGCGCAATTTTATAAATACGACGAAATTGTCTGCGATGTCCGATGTACGGAAGCATGATTCGCTGATAGAGATGGGACGTGTAACACAGAAATTGCAGTGTTCCATCGAGTCGATGTTTAAATTTAGAGCCCCGTCGAGGAAAGAGTTTTGTACGGTCTAAAGGGAATACCTCATACGATCAATATTATAAATGTTGTCAGCATTTCTTCCCGCGACTTCCTTGACGCTCTCTCATGTATTAATTCTCCTCGTAAATATTATTCAAGGCGCGCGCGTTTATAGTTGCGACGTACTGCGCGACACATCCGTTCACATTTTGCAATTTTAACGTTACATATTAGCAAGCACTACCACATATATTTCTTTGCTTATGATAATTCCTTGTTTCGCTACTACAATAAAGAAGACGGACAAGTACTTTGTTCAATCCCCATCGATCAAAAAATAGTTTACGTGTTAAAAGAACGAAGGGAGAGTTTGCTTATAGTCGCCAGTGATGATTAAACATTAAAACGGGAAACCCAGTTCGAGCCCAGCAGCCACAGTGCTCACGTGTACACGTATTTTTATAATTCGACTCTGTCTTATGCGACGACGATGACTCACTGAGTACCACTTGATAAGGACCCAAAAAATCGGGTCGAAACGTTGTATTAAACGAATAAAGGAACATGCCAGTCGGGTCGACTATAAGTTTCCCGTTTTAAATATTAAAATAAACTGCGTTTGTAATTGCCAGCTAAATTAAGCTTCAATCCACAGCTTTTATTTTGGAGAAAAACTTAAAAATTTTGTATAAAATATTCTATGTGCGTGAGCGATGAATCTCCGGAGGTACCAGCGCGTTGGCAGCGTCTTATGGCAGACGGTGAAACTGCGCCCCTATTTCATTTCAATGGAACTTCTGTTATCATAAATCATGATTTATCACCATCGCGTATAGATTGTGCGCCATCAGCCGGTCGTGTACGTAAACGTGGGTGTCCCGAGTGTTGGTTTTGCCCAGACTACCGTCGCTGGGCATCAGCTCGCCACTTGGAAATGGCCTTTCGTTGTCCAACCTCTCGAGACGTTTCCTAATGATTTCGTCGATCACTCGTTCTCGATCGCTATTCCCTCGGTTGTACCTTAATGCTCGTTTGTAAAATTGAGATCGGCAAATTGCAAATATTTTTCCGCGCATACGTTTTTGTTGAATGAAACGAAACAATTTGATTGTATGAAACGAAAAATGTGTTACTGAAAAGAAGTTAAATGTTTACAACAGCTAAATATTTTGTTTCCATGAGTTGTTTATTTGACAAACAAAATTTTATGGTTGAGATAACAAATTCGTCCATCTCGTCACGTCCTAAATAATTGTATTTGTTGCGTGAACTAGAGACCCTGTAATCAGAGACTGGCCATAAGAGAGTTTGTTAAATTCCTGCGATTCACTCGCGGGAATTTGGCCAACTCTTACGGCCAATCTCTGCTTACAGGGTCTCCAGCGTGAACTAAACCGTTTAGTTAAATATTATAAAAGGATTCTGCGCATGTTCACTCAACAAATTTTTCAAGTAAATTTTTGGTTGTATCAACTGAAAGATTTGTCTGCTCACATCCAAAGAAGCAATTCAGTTGAGTCAACCAAATTTTATTTCATTCAACAAAATGGATCTGTCAGTCCAGGCTCGTTTCATTAAGAAGAAATTTTTACCGTCGAACAACATTTCCAAGCTGTCCTGCGTACCGCCTCTCGACTGCAGCAGATTGCGTTTGCATAATTATTAGATCTAATATCCTACCGTCGTATGAATTATCTGATTGCATTAGCCGGGTACTCATCCTACATTACCTTTATAGAGCCGCGCGCTTGGTTTAAAATCTTAAAAGCACCGGCAGGTATTTACGGGCAGGTAGTCTGCTCCTGATAACGCGATGAGCTAAAGCTACTCTCGTTTACGATCTACACCGTGTACGCTATGGACGCTGTAGATACAAGCTTGTTCGGCATGTACACACGCAAGAATCGATCGTATTATTGGCCGCCGTCGGTACGCTGTATCGGCGTTTTAGAGAAGCAGCGCACCTACTTTTCCGAATATCGCACTGCATAAATCGATGTCGGCAAGATTAATGCTGTAATATCTTCGAACAAGATAACAGATTAATAACGGCGTATATTCCTTATCGACTAATCTCTGTCCGCGATGTGAAATCTCGGGATCGGCGATATTGTTACAGATTTCTTGGTGCACGCTGGAACCGGAAAGATTCTGTCCGCAACATTTGCTATATCGCGCGCGGATGTTGATGTTTTCGATGGGAGATTGGTTATTAGAGAAAATCTACCGTGAGACACACGTTCGATGCACGTTACAGCGTGTAGATACAAGCTCGTTAAGGCACTCGACCGTGATGGCGCCCGTTCTGAGTTTCAGCGTGTTACGCCCTGCTACATAGAATTTAATAGTAGTAGCACGTTGTTTCGGCAATCGTCGCAGAGCGATGTAGTCCCGTTAGCGTGAACGGTCACCCGGCGTCGTTCCTGGGGCCATCAAGTACTCCGTGAGAATCGTCCAACTGGTAACGACGCCCGTGAAAAGGTACCCACGGGTTCCCTCACTAAAAACTAAATGTTATGGAATTTTGTCACGCAATGAAGATAAGCGACATGGGCACGACACTCTTGGCCTCGATCTGCATCCGAGAGCGGCGGGCACGATATTCGCGCGAGTTCAGCTCCGAGAACGACGAACGTCTGATGCGACGCGTCGATACGTGCCTTTATGGAAGCGCATACTTTTTCAACGATCGCCTTGCATAAATCAAGGGTGAAATCAATTTCGCCTTTTCCCCGGGGCCGCGGCCCGTTATTCGGCAAGAGTGTGCGCGGAAGTGCGCAACCGGGCCGGGGGTTAAGCTATACATGCCATTTCGCATCGCCGGTACCGACATCAGCCGACATCACCGGCGGTATAAAGAGGCTATTTGCCTTGATGAACGCGGCGGCCCTGGGCCACGGCAAGATAGATCTCTTTCGCGTGATGTGTTTGTCGAACCCCCGTCATACGTTCGGTCGCCACGGTTCTTTATGTACCACACATAGTGTGATACCGCAATACATAATACATAATGTGTCCCATAAATCTCGGATGTCCCGTGATGCCTTATGTAATTATTGTCACGCGAACGTCTCGCGTGATCGTGTTTCGGTCTCGCTATTGTTTAACCCTCTCCGTTCCGTCACTCACGGCACAGACGTACACTTAATGTGAGTGTCCCTCAAGTCTAAGCGTAGGATTACGTTCTATTAGCATTGCTAAGCGACCGCCAAAACGATGCTGAAAATCATCAACGTAGAGAAATGTATTCTTTGTCCTGATATACTGCCGGTGACAACCGAAAATGCAGTTTCTATTTCGTTGTATTATGTTTTATAAATCCTTTTTATTCAAACAAATTTTGTAATATTATTTTTGTGACAAGATAATATTGTCTACTGTATAAAAAAATCGGAATGAAAGATAAATGTCTTTAAATTGAAAAAATACATTTATTGCATCAATTATCGAAGGATGGAGCGTCTAATTCTTCCCGTTGTACATGCCTGTGTCATTTGTGATTTATTTATCTGTCGCGTCATGCATCATTACGATTTCCTCGAATGATTCTGTCGATATTCGTCGCACGTTTCTCACCAGTAGCGCTGGTCACACAGCATACGATGCAAAGAGACATAAATTAGTATTGTGTCGCTGCGTATATGCACCATCAGTATGCGTTATCCGCGACGTACATGTGGCACCAAAATACGTCATAATTTAATCCCTAATCGGATAGCTGAGAGAGTACCATAAGTGATCATGAGTGGCCACGAAATGGTTTTGATCCTCCTTGTTACGGTTTAATCTAAAATCAATGCATCGTCCACGTTGGCTATATTTCATCGCATTGCTCTGCCTGGGGCATTTTCCTACTTTTATTAGTGATATTTCCTTCCTTTTTACAAACGTAAAATGTTGTAAAATGTGTGTGACTAAAATGAAATGAATAAAGTACTAATGGAATTATTTTCTTACTTTGAACGAATGAATCATGAATCTAAAGGGTTACTAGACTACACATACTATATATATATATATATATATATATGTATAATATCACGTAAATTAATTAAAACAATCCCAGGTGCCCAGGGATCGGCCGGTAGCGCTAATATGTTTATGCCACAGACGTAATCGCAGAGACATTTCGTAATCCAGAATGAGCCCCCCGAGGTAAGGATATGATTCATGAAAGAGGCTTGAGGTCGGAGAACGGTTCCCAAAACTAAAGTTTTCTCATCCTATTGAGTGTGTCTGGGAAACCGCAAACATAAAATACTGCCAATCTTTCTTAGGTCGTTCTTAACTGCGCGCCATTCCACGCGAATAATATTTTTATGACTCTTTTATTTTCACGTTCAATTCGCGTTACCCTCTTGCCACGTTTCTTGCCGCTGTTTATTTACGAGTTAATCATCGCGTTCGACGAGGATCGCTAATAAAGAATGCTCTAATTGACGATTTATAACGCACTAAATCGTACACAGGTCTTCTCGCTTTTTTTTTGTTATACGATTGTTCTCTGGATCGAACTTGTGCAATTACTTGCGAATTGAGACATTTCACGTGAGTAACATTCGTAACATTATACAAAACAATATAATATACAATATTTGTCGCACGAATTCATCGATAAATTTTATAATTTGAAAAATTGTCCTAGAAAAACTCGCACACGTTAAATGCCATTATTTTTCTTTTCTTCTAATTGCGGGTGATGTTATCTTTCCTTTTATTTTTACGCACTTCTGCCTACTTGACGTTTTCGCCGTTACCGTTGTCCTCCCAATCTCCGCCGTTGGCTCAGCACCGGATTAATTAACGCCGAAACGTGCGAAGGGCACATTTTAATTCCCCTCGTTTTAATTACGAGAAGGGCGTAATTCGGGACAAGGAATAATACGCGGCTGCTTGAGGGGAAGTTTCGCCATACACATCTCCGTGATTTCTTTGTCGATAGTTTCGACTGTTAAGATTTTCGCTAGTTTGCTCTCTCCAGCTCGCACGTTGTGTTTCGCGAAGTACCCGTCTTAATCCCGACCTCAAGAAATGACACTTCGCGGGAGTTCCTCTATAAATTTCGGTTACGCTCGCGGGCCAACGCTTTACCAGGTAATCCGCGAAATATTTTCCGCCAGGGATACGACGTCAAAGTTATTTGTTGAGTCCGCGAGTTCACTGCCGTTGCCGTACCGAAAAAGAGCCGTTATGTTTCTTGATATACCGCACGACTCTTCAGCTTCAGTAATCCTGCTATTTCTACGCCTGAAAATTATTCCTGAGGACGACGCCCGAAGGGACTTGACTTGGAAAAGTTGCTCCGCATCCTGAATAAGGATGCGTCGTCGTACGGGTGCATTGAAATATTAGGTTTGATATCGAGTACGTCTTGTTATCGGTAGTTCCAGCATCAGGTGCGTACGCAATATAATAAAAATAATTTGCGGTGAAAAATTTATGGAAGAAAATACGCTGGACGTTTCTCCCCGATGGAACTTGGAGCATCACGTAAAACGAGTAAAATAAATATTGCTAAAAATTATGAACGGGGTGATGTAATTTTCTTCGCTTCGAACTCGTCTCGCGCATTGACCGCGACTTTTACATTCGCATTGCGAGATTTCAAGAGAAAGATCTACAAAATTTACGTTCAAATTACTCCCTTCACTGTTGAACGAGTGAGGTGCAAACAGCCGTAAAACTCCGACTATTCAATTACAGCTACGCTTGTGCCTTCAAGTCACCATTACCGCCGACCGGCGGCACCATTGTCGGCGAGTGGTAAATTTGGTTTCGCATCCCCAGCAGGGGTGAACGCGTTCGGAGTAAATGCAGCCGGGCGATGCAGGGAACGTCGTTTAAAACATCATTAAACAGGGTGACGCTGAAAGGCGGCTCGTGGCTGGTCCCACGGCACGGCACAGCAAGTGCCGCGCCGCACCGCGCCGCTGTGAGTCATTCATTATCATTATCGGCCGATTCGCTAATTGATTTATTCGATTAAACGGGGATAATGACCGACCCGCAGGATTTACAGTTGGCCGACTTTATCGTTTATTTATCATAGGGTATCCGTTTCGCCATAGCGGCCGGATAACACGTCGGAAATATCCGCCGGTCCGGTATTTGATGCGGAAGAGAACGCCGATCGGTTCGCTGCCGATGCGCAGTAGAATAATGTCGGGGATTAAAGGTGGGATTAAGAGTTCTTCCCTAAGAGTAATAATGAGTCCTGTGATTCATCGAGAGAGAGATTGGGTCTAGTTGCTCGCTCGCAAGTTTCGGAAAAACTTAGGAGAGTATTAATCATCCGTTTAACGTGATATATGCTTAGAATAGACACTTTAGAATTTAGATTCCAATGGAGAACAATACACGATATGATATGTGATAAAGAATGACTTTAGGTAACTTAAGCAATTGGATATTTTACTTATTTTCCCGATTGTTAGAATTAATGTTGTGAAATTAATGCAACAGTTATTATCTCGTAAAAATTATAATTTAGTACTACTTATTCAAATACTTAATTTGTCTTACGATAAGCACCTACACTTACGATAAAGTCAGTCGTGAAAAGAAATTTTAGATACCTTGGGAATAGAAAATGTAAATAATTTAAGATAGCATGGCTTCAAGCCAAATTTTACGAATCACCTTTCGCATGAAAGTTTCCTCGGAGCTTACTATTGACTTTTTTTTTAAAGAATTTCTCTTCATTGTTAATTTTAATATATTCTACGAATGATTACCTATGCAACTTACAAGTAAAACATTGATATTGAGCATATTAATTCGCTTTTATATTTATTTCATAATTATTTAATAATTGTCGATAATAATAATAATGAAGCTTGAATTGCGCAGTTTGATCCATTTAATCATCCCTTTTGAATGATACCAGAAATATTTATTCCATTATAAAATTCTCGATTTTCAGTGAAACGTCAAAATTTAATAGCTTCTAAAGCTGATTCATATAAATGCGAGAGGATAAACGAAAAATATTCCTAAAAATTTCCCCACTTCGATATTCGAATCAATACATGTTTAAAGTTAGCAAATTTTCGATCGAAATTGTATGTCCTGAAGGCGGTCCTGACATAGCTAGTACAATAACACCGTCCATGCGCCGGAAATAGCCATCTAAATCATCAAAATTTCCTCCCCGTCTGTTACTTTCTGAAGCAGCCAAGTTATACTTTCATTTATTTCTTGTATCCATATAAGAATCTGTCAGTGAAACGGAATTTGCAAGAGCTCGCAAGTAAATTGTAAATAATTCAAGAGACGGTGGCACGAAGCCAAATGGCCGGAGCCGCTCATCCCCTATCTACTCGGTATTTTTTTCTCGCGTCTTTCATCCCTGCCACGGCGCCGATCTCACAGCCCTCCATCGGAGATGGCCACCATCTTGGCTCTTTTCCACCTTGATGGTTTATTAATCTTTAATAGGTATAACTTCCAACACCGGAAGAGTTTTATATCTTCGAACATTTTACGCGGCGCTTTTCTTTTTCATTGAACCACCCCCCGGCGCCATCCCCGGCTGCTTTCACACTGCTACTCTTCCACCACGTCCCTTTCTTCTTGAGTGGCATTTCCTACGGTCGACTCAGATATAAAATGATAAAATGATTTGGCTATATATAGCCGGAATTCTTCTCAGTCCTGCCGTATTCTACCTGCACATTTCATTTCTGAAATTTAATCGATAGTTCTATTGAACTAAATCTGTCGATGGAATGGCACTTGATTATTCCTTAAGGAAATAATTTAATCCACTATTTTTTTTAGCCTGTTAATTGAAATTGAATTATCGACATCTAGGTCTAATTATATGTGAGTATACATTACATGCACTTTAATCTGCTACAACATTACCGAAGATATCATTTTGACGTAGCTAGTTGTGAAATTTTCAATTATTGTTATATATTATACATTTTATCTTTTATGGAACATATATTAAAACATCCTTTGTCTTAGGTGCCAATTTACTTGAGATTTTCAAACGTTGTTCAAATAATGAGAAAAATTATGCCGATCTTTTACGTATCAGGCAATCATTTTCCGAAAAAATGTATGCGTATGATCGATAAATAGGCACTTTTTTCAATAGCAAATTTACAACAGAGACAGAGGAATTCGAGTATTTCGCAAGCGGCATGCTTTCCGCTTTTATGTACTATAAAATATTTGCATGATTCCCCACGACGCGTCCTTTCTCATCGCTATTCGCATTCACGATACGCCTCCGGGGAATAATTTCCACGGAACCTACTAAACGCGTAAAACACCCTCGAAATTACCAAGCGTACTCACATTTACAAGTGTATATTAGGTTTACAAATAACGGGCTTTGAATTATACGTTCCATTTTTCTCCACCAACCTGCGTAATGTTTACTCTTATTGTTTCATTATTTCATTCCAGCTAATGAGCCTGGAGATGCATCTAGAAGTATATTAAAATGTTTTAATTAAATATTATTTTTAGCATCAATTACAATTTTTTTATTGTAATTATTATGATGAATAGAATCTGAGAGCTCGTTTAATTTTGTTAAATATACGTTCTCAGGTATTTTTGTTAAATGTGTGATATCAAATACGGCTTTATTTTAGCACTGATAAAATTTGTACGACTCTCCCCGATCAAAACAATCTGCGGGAAAATGAAGCGAGGAGAATAACGGCAAGATGTTAGCTCGAAGTTACTGACTTTATCTTAGCAATGGCTACGCCTTAATTTTTTTTTATGTGTATCAATCATCCCACTTAATTTCCCACGGGCATCGTGCTACAGAATTAGCCAGTTCGGACTGTTCACGTGCGGAATTAAGTTTGTGGATTTTTCTGTGCACGCTAGAACCTACGTGACTGCGCTAGGATTTCTTTCGCTACTCGGGATGAAACGAAAAGATCCGCCTTGTTGGTGTTAATGCAAACAACGACTACGATCTGCGGAATTGCTACAAAAATTGTCCTTACATATTTTACAGGAGAATAATGTCTCACTTCTTTCTTCTTTTTTGGCGTCGTCGTGCGATTCGCTGAATTATCTAATTTTGTACAAGATCTTATTGTTTGTGAATTGTGCAAGGTAATTAACTGGTCGTTGTATACAGAATTTTACACTTTCAAAATTACACATGACAATAATAACATATACCAATAATTACATATGACAGAATTGTATCAACGTGTGGCATATACATGGTATACCCCATGGAAAAATATATATTTCAAAAACCAAGTGAAAATGTATGGTATTATTATACTTCATACATTTGGTATATAAAAGTGGTATTAAAAAAATCGTATATAATATTATATATGTCAAAAATATACTAAAGACGTATGTGAAATATATGAACAGTATTTAAATTATATTTTTATAATTTCGCAATAACGCTCTTCGCCGCCGCGAGGCGGCGATCGCACGTTACACGGTCTCGTATTTAAAAATCAACAGCGGTATATAAGAAGTGGCGAGAAATCAGATCTAACAGTTGTGGCAAATAAAATCAATTTAATCTCCGTTGGTAAAGCGTTGAGAACCTAAATTCTAAGACACTTAGAATACCTAATGTATTATTCCTTTTAATATATATATATTTATATAAAATATATGATAAAATATAAAAAATATACAATGCATACGTTGGACGTATATAATTATATACACAGCTATGTATTATAACGTATATATATCATACATTTTATTATATATTTTTAATACATATAAATGCTATGTGAAAAATTCCAATTTATTAGTATTACATTTATAGTACTAGTATGTATTTCTTGTAACGCATATACGAGTAATATAAAACGAATGTATCGTTTCTACTTTTCTTTATGTACAATGAAATATATATTTCTCCGTGCAGGGGGTATGCAGTCGGGGACAAAAATAAGTGAACAGATATTGGAAGCAATCAATTGAAGTTGAATTGAATTAACTTTGTTGTTGTGTACTTAAGATGTGTATTATATTACGAAATGCAGAGAGTACGGCATTAAAAATCTAACGTCGCGATTTTCCATGCTTTCAGAACGTGTAATGTACAATAATTTCATGTTGTACAACTCGACATCGTGCTTACGGCGAATTACCCTGCCCCATGCGTGCGCGTATCGATAACTAATGCGAACGCGATCGCAACGTGACGTCAACGATGCAGCCGTAATCCCACTGTCACACTAGGGACGCGGCAGCGCGAAAGATTCAAACGTGTTCGCGTGTCCCACGGGAACCCGTCATAATTTCGTTAAGTTCGCTCGGGCCGACCTAACTCCGCCGGACGTATTTATCGAGCCCGCTCACGTTTATATCGGTTATTAATATGGCTCTCGGCGCACCTCTTACGGCCCCGTGTATTACGGTCGTTAATATACTTCACTCGATCCACGCGTCCACTTTACGCTCACTTACACTACACGATGCGTGCACATAAATGAGTTCCTTCAGCCTTACATCAACGATTACTGCAATGCCGCGATGATTACCGGTGCTTCGATATGAATTGAAGTTACGTAACGGTATGCCCGCACTGGGACACGTCGGTGTTTCTCGCCTCCCGAGAAACTAAGCGACGGATAAACTATGAAAATTTGCCGATTAGGAAAGCGTTTGAATCAAGAGATTGCTGAAATTTATCTTCTGGATTAGAGAGCTTTCCCTTTTCACGAACGCAGCTCAGGCGCCGTTTTATCCTCAGCCGATTAAAACGCTACGCCGATAATTTAAGCGCAGATACTTCCCTGTCTCTTCTTCATACAAAAGCGCATGGCTTCCTTAAGAGAAAGGACCGTTCTAATCCACACTATGAATTATCTCCCTGTTTCGTTACTTTCTTGATGCCCTTCTAAATTCTTTACCGCCCTTCGTTTGTACGAGGGACGCTTTGTTCGGTCGACCCTTCGCCGGCGTTTACTACCGCGTGCCTCCGTTTTTGGAAGTGTAAGTTAGGTTTTTAGTGGGTACGCGCTTCGCGTTTCTTCGCCCACATAAATTATGTCGCAGATAAGAATTAATTAAGCTAATTAATTGCTGGAACACACCGTTTTTGCTCCAAGGAGAGATTTATTTCAATGCTAATCGTCTGTCCTATCAGATAATACTTACAATGCAAATCAATTGAGGCTAACGTACACGTTCACTGTACTTTACGGTATTTTAGCTTTTATTTGCCGTTTAATTAAAGTATCTTTCGGAGCTATTAATTATAGTAAAATGAAAAATGTTTCTCGAAAACTATGAGGACATTACGTATTGTAAATGTGTCGCATGCATAACGTCCGCGGGAATTACTTCCAGAAACGTGACCGATTAAATGAGATTTATAAATGTGGCGGCTGACAGGCGGCGAGCTTCATTACGTCCGAACAATTGAAAATTGCACGCTTTCGCGGCCACGCAATGTGGTACTTGTTTTCCCAAATAATGCTATTAACTACGCCGACATAGAAGTGATGGCCGCAGGTGCATGTGTATGCCAACAAACAGGAAATCGTGATGCAGCGGAATACTGTACTGTGTACCAATTTCAGTTTGGAATTTCATTTTACTCGATATCATCGATGTAGTCAATCATAGATTAAAAAGAGACAATATTGACGAGAAAATCTTTAATTTGTCTTGTCAGATTCCTTAAAATTGATTTATTAATTATATCAAAATAGCGCCCCATTGATCTAAATAGGCAACTTTATTTTTTATGGTTAATAAATTCAACTCTGAACCGTGTTAATTAACTGTTATCGATAACACTAGTAGGAAAATGACAATTATATGATGAATATATTTATGTAAAAAGTATCTCTCAGCGATGCTTTTGAATATCTTAATCTGCATCTTTTCAAAGTAAAACTTTAATTAAAGGTTTGACTTTAATTAGCTTGGAAAAATAAAATATTGCACCTTTCTCGCGATGTTTTTCGCATTTTGTATTTTTATTATATTTGCGTGTTTAATTAACACACACTGTTAACTTTGAAAATTAAAATTACACATCATTCATACATTCTCAATACGCAATTCTATTCGGTACAAATCTACGCTCGTCTAATTATAATTCCGGTCCTTAATTTAATGTCGTAAATTGAATTCGGTACCAACGAAATGGACAAAGTTCGGCGAACCGTTTAATAGTTTTGAAGTGCGGCCCTCGATTTTAATGGGCTCGGCGCCGTTCAGCAATTCCATTTTAGTAGAGATATTTCGCGTGCATTTGCTCACAGCAAAATCCACTTCCGTCGCCATATCTTGCAACATATTTGTTTAAAATCCAAAATTGCATAGAATGCAAAGTCACCTGGGACTGGAAAATCAATTTTTTTACGCGCGAATAAGCGGTGACCTAAAGTAATATATCGCTGCAGATGATGCCGTTTCATCCGCATTTTTAATTACGCTCTAAACAATTTGTGTATAACGAAATATGTGCGCAGTAATCTCTCGTTTCTATCTTAATTAAACTCTCCGCTGCGAGTTACTTTTATTTCACATTGTTTGAAAACTCCATTTCCTTTGGCGAACTTTATGAGAATCTCCCTGGTAGCCCAGCGATTGTGTTAATAGCGATAATTCTTTGAGACTTTTTAATAATGAAAGTCGACTAATACGTGAAGCGTCGTGCGAGCACCGTGTTATACATTGCCGCGATGGCGACGTTTCAAGTGCGACATTACTCATGGCCTTTCGTATTATTACCGCCACGGGATTCGCCTACCTCACACAAAGGTAGTCGTCGTCGCTACAGAGGCACGGCGCAGGATGATTCGTCGATAACGCCGCTGAAAAATGATCCTACCCGCGTTGCCGGAACCCCGACCGTATCTCCAACTTCTTTTTGGATGACCGATGACACCGGTCTCCCTTGATGATGTCAATTCGATGTCGCTCAGCTACTCGACGAGCGATACAAAGTAAGCGATCTGTGTTGCATCGGGGGATAATAAATTGGACAATGTTAAAATGTCTGTCAATATCGCATCCACAGAGTGTGACGGATTTCTGTCATCTAAAATGAAATAGGGCTGAACTTGGCTAGCGTAATGGAATAGAAATAAATTTGTGACGACACATTTCTTTCGAAATTGGCATATCTTATACAAAAGATTCTGTAAAGCGTACGGTGGATTGTTATTGTTCGATAAATTCGAGACGGCACGCGTTTGAAAATATCTGATCGTAGGATTAATTGGACAATGTTTAAGTGTCTGTTAATATTTACAGAGTTGGACTTATTTCTGTCATCTAAAATGAAATAGGGCTGAACGTGGCTAGCGTAATGGAATGGAAATACATTTG
>NW_011967119.1:218695-229076 GCF_000949405.1 Vollenhovia emeryi | reverse complement strand
TAACGACACATTTCTTCTGAAATTTATCTACCTTAAGCAAAAGATTCTGTAAAGCGTACGATGGATTGTTATTGTGAATTGTATTCGAGAAATTTGACACGACACACGTTCGAATCTCTACCCGATCATATAGGACTCGTTAAATTCTAAATACGGATCAATGAACCAAATATCTCATAAGTTACCGCCTATACGCGGTGGCCTAGGAGATTTTGAACTCACCGACGTACATGAACAAGGAGTTCCCACCGGACGACCGCGCGTTCATACATATTTATGGAGATTTATCGTATGCACGCAAAGCTGGTACCGCGACTCTTCTCTTTTTTTTTGGCGTTCTGCCATCATCAGCCGTTCCGCCCCATCGAATTTTATTTCCGCTCGTGGGCCGCTCTATGCGCCGCGAGTTCGGCGACCATAAATACCGGAATGGTCACGGCTCGCCGTTAAAAGATGCCGGGGAACGGCGCACCCGGGGGAACGGCGATCGCCGTCTTCCAGGGGTTATCGGGAAAGAAGTCGTTGACCGTGCGAGCCGATTCCGAGTTTACGAGTCGGTCGGATAGTCCATAAAGAATACTTGGCTTCCCGGTAAATCTTATTCCGCGCCCTTATTCAATAAAACGGTGTAAGAAAGAACTGCGACTGTTCGTCATCGTGATAAACATTCGCGACCATCTGCTACGCAATGCCGGCATATTTCACCGCGACTCGCTCTCATTGCGCTAAATTAAATTTACTAAACGGTTTCTGAAGTACGGCGCTAAAAAGAGCGGTGCACCGATTCCGTGCGTATGTGCATTAAAGCAATTCGTTTTCGAGGAAATATATACGCCTGCATCTCTGTCGAGTCGTTTCTTTCATTCATGTTTCATTCATCGCTGATGTGAAACTTTAGATCATCTAAAAGCTAGCACTGAACATGCTACAATTGATAGTTTTATTCGCAAACGATGAAAACTATTTGACGAACGAACGAAGTTACTTACAGCCACCAGCGATGATTGAAAATTGAAACGGGAAACTCGCAGTCAACCAAACTGGCATATTCCTTAATTTATTTAATACAACGTTTCGACCCGATTTTTTGGGTCCTTATCAAGTGGTACTCAGTGAGTCATCGTCGACGCATAAGACAGAGTCAAATTATAAAAATACAAGTACGTGAATGAACACTGTGGATGCTGGACTCGAACGAAATATTTGTACCGTCTAAAAGTCAATCAGTGGGTTATCACTGAGCACGATGAGTAATCACTGCGATTTTCCGTGGTACAGTTATAATTGCAAATCAGTGACTATTCACGGTTTTCGGTGATAAAATCCACCGATTGACTTTTAGAGGGCAGGCAGTGATTTTTCAAATACATGTCGTTACAGACCGCGGTATTTTAGGAAGCAACCTCGCTCGAACGTCAGTTTCGCATCGACGTCCCTTTGACTTTCCGAATAAAGAGAAGATTATGACGTGCTTTTCATTCGGCAATTTAATATCGCTAGGGCGGCAGACCAATGTGCGTTTTAACTGACATAACGAACGGTCAACATTTGGAAATGATTGCGCTGCACTTGCCACGCCGGGGCGCGGAACGGGGCTGCAACTTTATGTAAAATCAGCGCCGCTATTTAATGTTACCGTGCGCGTTAATTACGTCACGTGGGTGACGTGTCACGTGGGCTATATTCCGATTTAATAATCTCGCGGGTAATAGTTAACGGGCGATACGGATCGACGGAGGGAAATACGGATCGGGACTTTCCGTGCCGGGATTGAACGTTCCGTTGGCGACGATGGCCGCCGCTGCTCGTTATGGTGCACGCGTGTCGCGTGACTTGACGGCCGTGACGAAACAACGGCCGAACGACCAGGTCGAAACGGCACGCATCTCGTGCGAGCCGAGGAAACAATTAGTGTCAACGCAAATTCAATTATCAGCCGGATCCGCCGGCTTTTTGCCGCCGGAAGCATTACCGAGATTTGCATTGCGCGTTAACGAAGATTACGTGAAAAAAGTGGATTTAATTTACGAGCCGAGAGAGGTTGCGCCAAGGACGCGTTCGCGTGACGTCATTTTATCGACGGCAATGTTTCTGTGACGTAATAAGGTCGTCTCTCTTTTTTCCCCCCCTCCGCACGTCCCGGCGAGGGGGGGGCTGCTTAATTAACGTCGAAGGTATGCGGGAAGAATTTCGGTTTCACCGTAATATTCAACGAAATATGAAATGCCCGGCGTTCCACTTATTACTCATTTTCCCGTAGATTTTCGTACGCGGTCGTACGTTTATGTGAGGCCGGCGATGAATTTTCGCTGAATATCAATCCGGGCCAGGAACGGAAAATCGTTAAAGCCGATAAATCATAATTTGGGAATGACAGGGTTAATAGAGAAGTAGATCACTAGCGATTACGCGCTGCCCTCGGCTCGGCCCGATTAAAAACGCCACAAATCCCTTCTGAAAGGCCGCGTTCGCTTCATCGACGCGCGTCGATCAACCTCGAGCCTCGTGTCCGTGACAAATTCGCTGTGGTATGCGCGATTTAGTGATTGTCCCATCGACAGGATAAAATCGCCCGTTTACATTCAGGTTCGCGATGGCTTCATTCCATAAAGCGGCCGCGAATCGAATTTCCCCCATTAGAAAGAGGAAGTGCGCGGAGGTGGCCGACGTCATTTCCAATGCGCTATAGCGTTTAGTTTCCGCCGCATCCGGTGGCTATCTGTATCACTACATCATCATCACGATGGCCTAGCGCGAGTGAAAATCGCACGCTCTGCCCATCCCTAAATTCGGACCATCGGACGATTTTATCGCTAAAAACGTTTTCAATTCCTCTTACTTTTATTCTGCTTTTATTCCATTTCTTTCGCTTCTCGTAATCTCTCAGTTTTTAAGCGATCACCCCGAGAGAATAAACGGTAGAGATTACATTAATTGTCATACGTACTTTCTAATGTGACAGATTTCATGTACCGATGTTCTTAATATCTCGAGTACAGACAAGAGCAAGTAATGCGAAGCACAGAAGATGCAAGTTGAATAAGATTGAGAAGTTATATAACGTTCACTTTTCAGTGATTCGCTAATGTCGCTCAACATTCGTGATCGCGCAACTAAACATTTTATTAAGTAATTATTTGCGAAAATACAAGAACTCGGCAGCGAGTCACATTCGGTCAGGCTTTAGTTAGAAATTTTCTAGACTTGCCGCGCCCGCAGCTTATCTCGCTGGCGGGGATCATGGATCATCAAAACTAATTATATACTCTAGATCCTCTCTTCTTCGGGCAATAGACGTTAAAGTATGCTCAAAACTCTGCGGCGGCTGAGATTTAGTCGACTAAGCAAAAAGGCAAGCAATTTCTTCGCTTGGTGCCAACGAGATGGAGAGGAGGGGGGGCGGATTCGAGTGTACACCTTTGCCTTTCTTATTTTTTCGAGTGGATACGCGCTGCCTCTGGAAAATAAACTGGCCACTTTTATCGATCGAGGTCCCGGGCCGTTTCGTGGCCGCCATTAAATGTACTGTTCTACGCCCCTCTCCATCCTGTTCCTCTAGTCCGCTCCTCATCCCCCCTTACCCTCGTCTTTGCCCCATTAAGCTCAAATAATCAGAGCCCTTTTCTTGCAGCGAGCTCATCGCGCGATGAGTGCAGGCACGTCCTCCCTCGACTCATATCCGCAGAACAGGATTTTGAGGGCTCATTATTCTGCAACACTCGGCGCTCTCATTTGTACACGAGCATCGATACTTGGACAGCCGTTTTTAAGATTGGCTTATCGTGAAATCGATAACGCGATTCGATAAGCTGTACCTCTCACCTTTCACGTTTGAGTCACACTAGCTCTCATTAAAAGTCGCACCTAGCATCAGCATGTGCTTTTTTGCAGTGAGCTGTCGATCGCACGACTCTCCTCGACGTAAAGTTATTGAACCGCGCTACAAAAGCGGGAGTAAGCTATGAACGCGATGTATAATATAAACCGACGTCCAAGCTTGCCAATACGCGAAGGAAATTCTTTTTAATAATTTAAAATAAAAATAAGTGGCGAACAGACAGGAGATCTAGCTTGACATTTTCTTTGCACACTATAGATATTCTTCCGAAAATCGGAATTTGATCAAAATCATGTGATTAATTCTCACACGTCTTTAAGTATTTTTGGTAATTATGGAGAATAGGAACTTTTCCGAATTTTGATATTTTCTTGCGGTTTTCTTGGTAAAAACCTTTGTTGTGACTCCGACAGTGATAATCAATCGGGGGAGCCCGAAAAATATGCACCCCGAGTGACCTTCAGAAGGTTTTAGTCGTCTGTCGTACGTCATGGCATCGGACACAGGTCCGATAGGACACGGACTCGATCGGATACAGGCTCGATCGGACACATTTTGTATCGGGTTTGCGTATTTCTGTAAAGCACAATATTCTTGTGTGCGTATGGACTTACAAATGATGGAAAATTATTTGCTTTACAGAACAGTTAACCCGGTTTAACTTTCTGAAGGTCACTCGGGGTGCATATTTTTCGGGCTCCCCCGATTGATTATCATTGTCAGAGTCACAACAAAGGTTTTTACCAAGAAAACCGCAAGAAAATATCTAAATTCGGAAAAGTTCCTATTCTCCATAATTACCGTATTTTTTGACCCCAAAAAATCCTTACAAATTGGGAAAACATCAATGATGTTACATTTCGATTTTCTTTTCTGTTACAGGTAAGAGTCACTCGATGGACAAATTTACGTATTGAGGTTGGTAAGTAAACAATGATGGTATTGGCCAAACGACTGAATAATGACGCAGTGATTCACTAAGGTATGAAAACTTTAAAGTTGCATTATGATAGGCTTCAGCTTTGTTATACAAATTTGTAATTTGCGTTTCAGAATACTTGAAAAGGGCCCAAATCCGGGGCCGAAACGTTGTAAATTCGTTTTTCAATAAAAACACTAGCCAGTGTAGGTCGCTGAATCTTATGAAGATTGTTACATCATTTATTACATACATTTCTTATGATAGATTGTAAGAGACACTGTAACGTACTACACTGTAAAAAAAAGTGTGTAAAATTACGTACATAATAAGTGAAAATTATCTTTGCGTTACTGAATATCGACAGAACTAAATGAGAGAATTGATTAGTATCACTTCAAAATTTTGGATATCGATAGAATAGCTAATTGCGATTTTTAGTTACGCGGGGTAAAATTCGTAAAAGATTAGAGTGTGTTACGAACAATCCAAATAATTCGATTACTAATTGCGGGCCCCAAAATCGGTTGCTAACTATCTTTTTTTTCCCAGAGTAGCGGAAATGTATAAATTTATGTACTTTTATAAAAGAAATACTTTTGCTCTTTGTTGTGCAAATACTTATTTATACATAATGAAAAATTTACACAATTAGAAGCAAGCAGTTTACTTATTACACGAGGTAATAATTTTAACTGCAAGGTGTAAATTTACCGACGTATGTAAATATACGCCTTTAATAGATGGTCCCAATATTACCCACTATAATAATTGTAATTTTACATGTCATTTTTTTTACAGTGCAGTGCCTTGTGTCAAGTAATAAAGTTCGCGTGGACCGGGGGCGAGACGCCCATATAAAACTACATTTTCGTGAGCCGTTCAGATACACGGAGCTCACGTTTTCACATATCAACGAGCAATAATCTGATCCGTACATTTAAATTATATAAGTTGCTAATCTTTTATTTCGCATTGTCGAAAATAATTAAGTAATTTCAAATTCAATTTAGTGATCAATAACGGGAATGGAATCAATACTCATTGTCAGCGTAATCCAAAAACTCCGGACTATAATTCTCTTAATTATTGGACAACGTTTGCACAATGGACCAATATATCCGTGGCGTTTAACGACGGATAATTTATCTCCAGTTCTTTTATTTATGTAGAGATAAAAAATTAACGGCGGTCCTTTGTTCCCTACATTTATATTCATGTAATTTATATTTTACAAATTAATTTCGTACGGATAACAGATTGATACTCCGCTGTAGTGGGTTTTTTAAAATCTATTTCGATACCATGCCTATTCTTCGTACTAATGCAATTGTATTCACTGCACGCTATTTTTCTTCCTCGCGGGATAGAAAAACCCTGCTAATGTTAGTGAAATAAAAGCATGTTTTTCAATCGTGGTCTCGCACAGACGACAGCAATGTCGACCAGGCGAAGTGCTTGCACAAGAACTTAGTGAGTTCGCGTGAACGAATCTCTTCGTTTTCCTTTTCTCGTGTCTCTTCCGCGGCCTTTTTATTTTTACGCCGTTGTAAACGGCGGCTCTGCTTTGAGCCCTGTGTATAAAGTCCCCACAAATTAATTAGCACACTCCCCGCGATGGGTTCATCACGAGCTGGAATAAATTATGCAGCACAAAACCTGCGTCGTGAATCCTTGTATCATTAATCTCAGAAAGTTCTCGAGACGTATACAACAGATTTATCTCGTTGATACCGTTTCGCGCATGTAAATTTACCCTCATTATATTTAGCGCCGCGCGTGTACCAAGGCTACCTCCGTGATTGACACATGAATCATGATAACATTTATTTACAGATAAGATTGTTCGCTGTGGTAATTACATTTTTGAGGCTGATTCATGGCATTCTACATTGTTTCTTGTCGAAAAGGGTTTACGATTCGAATACACACGCATGACAAATCTCTATTAGATACTCGAGACACACTCGCAATCTCTTCTGCGGCTTAAAGTTTCGACCGGCGGATTATTTGAATAAGGGTCGAGGTCCGCGGTGCTGTCACAGGGCTTTGGGAGGTCCGCGCTACTTCGGGAGATGCAGAACGAAACCGGCCTCGTCCTTGGCCTCATCGAGGCCATTTCCCCCGCCCCTCCTGCCAATGCATTTCGGGCGAACCGGGTCCTCTTTCGTGGACTCAGCGGGCGACTAGCCTCGGACGCGAGCCGAACAGGCACCGACGATACATCACGCAACCACCACGATCCTCTAAGCGCATCGCTCCAATGATATAACTAGCGGGTGGACGAGGATGGGGGCCAAGGCAAACGCGTGTCGCGCTGGGATCTGCCGGTCGGATTCTCCGCCGTCAAATATGAAAGCGAGCGCCTTTGCGATGGTAGATCCCGAGGACATCTCTGCGGGTTCCCGTTGTTAAGCTCGCCGCTGGATATTTATGAGTCATTGTCAAACGACATAACTGATATCAATAAAGATGGCGTATCGAGAAACAATCTCCTTAACATTGCTCGTACGTTTCGTTTTTATTCCGAGAAATGTCCCGCCCATTTTATCCGTGGACCTAAACGTAAACTATTAGCTATTTTCACGAGATGGGGTTTTTATATACTAGCGATACGGCGATCATAGTTGCTCCAAGAATTGCCCGAGGCAAGAGACGTGATAAGAGACAAACATCGCCTGCAATTCACAAATGCCACGCACGTCGGCCGATGCTGGGCTACGAAGGGAATATCGGGTCGGCATCTCTGTTCTCGAGGTCTTCTCGGTGATGCGGTCGGTACTCGTGATTCTCGTGGTAAAAATGCCGCGACTCCGTTGTCCTGCACTGTTAGTCCCGACTCGACGCGAGATGGAACGAATAGGAGAAACGCAAAAGGAGAAAGAGAGAGAGAGAGAGAGAGGGGGAGAGAGCGAGAAAGAGCACGATCGTGTCCTCTCTTTGTAATGTCTGTCGCGACCTGAGTCTGCCTTCGTCCTCCGTCCTTCGCCGTGGCCCCGCCTGGAAAGCGACGTAGTCCTTCGTTCTTCCCTTAGGGACTACAAATAGCTTGTCAGTTGAATCATAATAGAGACTCGGGATCGCGAGATAATCTCGCATCAGGATATCACGGCGTGAGTTCACCGAGGCCGAAACCCAAGGTCTTCGGCGTCCATGTATCGATATAGGGTGCGCGTTAATCCTGATTAAGAAGCAATTTATTGGACTTTCAATGATACGTTCGCACCAGAGTCGTAAATCGTTAACGATCGCGCGAGAATTTTCAAATTGAAGGAAGGACAAGTCAGAAAATGCGCCATTATCTTTCAGGCAAAATTTCATGGTAAAACTTGTCGGTGAACTCGCTGGAATTTTAATTGGCGAGCATTGGAAAGTGATATCAGGAATTAGCGAGGATTAACAAAGGAATTTATCGTGTATTTTAAATTCGAATATAACAATTTTTTTTTTGATAGAACGAAATTGAAATTTCGTGTAAATTTAATTTCAAGATACGTGAGGTAAATATTTGCCACCAAAAAATGATTAAAATTTTTATATAGAACACTCAAATTGAACATACTTTGGAGAGCATTTTTGTCGTAGCGCTTTTATAAATTATTGTAGGTACGTTGAAAGCACAATTATCCAAATGTGCTGCGATTGCACATCGTTGATGCGACCGACGCATCAATGGCAGATTCTTCACGGTATAATTTACAATAATTGCAAGGACATATGGATGGTACGAGGCAATCTCTCGTGGGATAATCTCGCCGAGAGTTCATAAAGTCAGGTCGATCGGATCTGGAGTGAACTGGAGTGAACTTGGGACTATGAAGTCCCTGACACCACAGGAAGTCCATACCTGATTGCTGTCGTGACCGATTACTCGGGTTCACGAACTTCCTGTACCGTCAACTTTCTGATCTCACGAGAGTTTCTCACCGTATTTATGTCCGTATCGCGTTACTTCTACTTGTATCCCTCTGACAGTATATAACGTTAATAATTTAATTAAAGGAGCCGTACGTTTTCACATGTAATAAATGGCATATATTATTAAAAAGCATCCTATTACTCTTGCTTTTCTCACTCTGCATGGTGTTGGAAACCGAAAACCTATTTAACTGAAAAATCTAATTAATATTACTTCGAGACTGCTAGGTTTATGTTTTATTTCTGAATTTTGCAAAACCTTATTTCTTTGGAAATCTCTTTTATCGCGGACGCCATCAAATATCTGACGTACATTAAATAAAATATATCAGCTATTGGAATTTAATAAAAAGTTTCATCCAACAAACAGCGAATTGTGTTTCCGCGCCGTCCGACATGTATGTGACAAGAAATTTCGCGTTTCTTTTCTGCTCGGTAAATTGTTTGCATGATCTTCGAAAAATGCTTTCCTTATTCTTTGGAACTATTTGATCTGAGGGATGAAATGTCCTGTGGGAGAGAATCGGCTTCCCTTTACTGTTCGCCCTTTCGCTCGTAAGTGAACGTCGAAGTGGCTGTCCACGATTTATCGAGCCGTTGAGCGTGCCCCAAGAAGATTGCAGTAACTTTCGCATTATTGCTAGGTGCTGGCAACGATCCCATTGCAGGATGAAAACGTACTGCTGCCAGAAGAACTGTCTAGATACAAATCGAGATGCGTTTGATGTGCTGTACAGTAAGAAGGTACAACAGAGTGGCGGTCGTGTTCAATCACGGCATTGTTCGGTGTCTCCACATCGTCTTTATCAAATTCCCAAAGAATCTTTGACGTTAGCGGTGATTATAGAGAATATAACCTTTAACAATCAGCGAAGAAAGAAGTTACTTATAGTCACCAGTGATGATTAAAGACAGGAAACTTTCAGGCAATCCAACTGGCATATTCCTTAATTTATTTAATGCAACGTTTCGTCCCTATTTATGGGTCCTTATTGTTAGTATCGCTTGATAAGGACCCAAAAATAGGGTTGTATTAAATAAATAAGGGAATATGCCAGCTGAGTTGACTACAAGTTTGCTGTTTTAATTTTTAATAATCAGACTCATATTTTATTACATAAATTGATATTATTTTATCATAGAATACCCGAAATGTTTTGCTATACGTAACGGTGAGGTTATCTTTGGCGTAAATTTCGGTCGAGTTACAAGTTGACTTTGTAGAAAATTAGGAAGGACGGAGGACTATTTCTCGTGCGCGTTCTCTCGGATTTAACAGCCTCTGGGGGTTTGGCGGAATGATATTTCCCTCAGGTAATGATGTCACAAAGCGGGAAACCAAAATTCGATTATCATATCTCGCGCGTGCATCTACGAAAGATGGAGTCAAACTTAACTCGTGCGCGATAGGACCCTTCCCTTTGCGGCGACGTATCGTTGAGAAATCTAAATCGAAACGGCCTTGAAATACGGTGCCGCGACAAATGTTTCCTGACAAGAACCAGAAGCGGAAGCTGGTTAATTTATGAACCGACATTTTTCCACCGCGGCGTCGCAGTCGCTTCTAAATTACGCGTCGTTCATTTTGTGACAATGTCGTAATTTCTATTGGACTGGCTTGGATTTATTTACGTGTCCATAAGAAAGCTCTTATCGTAGACTTTTCTGTCTAAATCCCTTTTAGTGGTCACGATACACGATATTTC
>NW_011967119.1:203802-216820 GCF_000949405.1 Vollenhovia emeryi | reverse complement strand
TATTTTGCCAGGCGTTACGCATTTATTTTCTGCGTTATCTCATTTCATTTCTACCAAGTTTGTCAAGCTTTATTTAAAATGTCGCTTTTATTTTGCGATTCCGCTTTCTATATTATCTTTGTATGGATACATGTTGTTCAAGTTTCTTTTGCGCGATGGGGAAGAGATAAAAATTTGAAGAGAGAGCTCTTTCAGCAAATCACAAGTTAGTAGGAGCCTTCGAGTGGACTCGCATGTACTCAAGACTGTTGGATTATTTATCCGATTCGCTTCCTGAGTCGGAGTGAAATGTGTCGCCTCGGCATGCCTCGAGTTCCCGGAGTCTGTCGTCAGATAATCGTGATCTATTCGTTCTCGTTTCCTCAGCGACCTACAAACGTTATATCCGTATTCACACATCGTATTTCCCCGCATTCGCATAAATCATAGTCGGATGATAGCCATTGAAAAATATACGCTGCTCCTTCCGCTTCCTGGGAAACACCATAATATTTTGACGGTTGCACGGTTAAACTCGCTCGCTGAATATTTGTATTGCATAGAATTGATATTTTATTGCGACATAGGGCATTGATTTGTGTAAAGCCACATATAGATTGTCGCGCGCGCTATGCTACGTGATACTACACGGGGAGAATTTTCTTTTCAAAATCCTGAAAATTACGTAATCGTGGAGCAACACGGCATTTCGAAGAATCTTATGAGAGTTCTTTGAAATTGTACCATTGGCGCATTTTACGAATAAAATGTATGGTAAAATTACATAAAAACTCTCATAAAGTTCTTCAAAATGCCACGTTGTCCTACGATCACATGATTTTCAGTATAAATTTTAAGAGAAAATTCTCTTCGTGCAGAGACCACGAAATAAATAATGTTTAGGAAGCATTTGCGAAATATATTATATAAGAAGGCAAATCCGGGGCAAGAAAATAGTAGGTAAATTAGATGATATTTGGCCAAGTCTAAGGGCCGGTTTCACAAACGTCGGTTAACTGCTAACCGAAGGTTAATTGATTCTCTCTCTGTCTCTTCTTAATAAGATGCAAAAGGATGGGGAGTCGACTGAACTCTGGTTAACAGGTAACCGAGGTTTGTGAAACTGGCCCTGAGGCTAACTTATTTATGACGTCAAAGGTGAACAGTTCTCTCTTTGAACTCGATAGTGGGTAGCACCGGATGAGAGGCTCGAGCAGGCACCGATGCGACAAAAAAACTCGTGCTTCTTCCGAGATTCGGCTCAATTAAGCGAGCGAGCTGAGCGCTGACAAAGTACGACATCATTGTTCTTTTATGACCGACCCTAAATAAGTGAGCCTGCCAGCATATTGAGTGGCAAACCGTAGAAAGGATGAAGACAACCGCGGCAAAAAGAGAGCGACTCGACGACGAGGAGCACCGGGAGCAAACTCTCTCAACAGGAAAGGATGAAGTGAGACGATGAATGACGACGAACGGCGATGGAGAAGAGGGCCATGTTATAGAGAGGAAGAGAGAGAGAGAGAGAGAGAGAGAGAGAGAGTGAGTGAGAAAAACGGGAGGTGAAAGATGATGAAAGATAGCTACAGAGGAAGAGGGCAGATAAAGAGGAATATCTTGTTATGCACAGCGCAGAATAGACGAAATTAGCTTTCGTCTATTGGTATATGCAAGCAAAAGCTTTTTACGTTTGGATATGCCCGTAGAACGAGCATGTGCCCTTATAAACATTCATTTGTGGTGAACAACACGTGCAATGTATATATTTTATTTTATTTACGAATATTCTTCTTTTCGTTATCCGCGTAACGGGTGCACGAGGTAATTGTTATACCGTTGTTTACGAGCGCGCGCATAAACAATTAAATCATTATATAAAATTATCCCTGCAGGTAATACAGACACATCGTATCCATTTACGAATCTTATAGCAATATGACGTAATAATGAATTGCAGTTGTATAATGTAATTTGATATTACATCAAGTATTGTATACAAAAGAGAATACGTAAAACGGAATTAAATTAACGAAATGACTGATTATCGGCGAGCTGTGAGTTCAAAATTATTTATCTATAATTGTATTATTAATGGGTCTCTTCATTAAAAAAAAAAAGTAAAGTACAAACACAGCCACAGTATCGATGGCTTTCGGCTGTTTTTCTCCCTTTTGGCGATTTTGAATGCACTGACCACTTCTATGCCGATAGATCGCAAATGGATACGCGCGGTTACAAAGCGACGGGAAGAAACCGATGTTTCTACGTTCTTTCAGTTCCAATTCGGCTACCGCCAATTTATGTGGCTCGTACATTCTTGAGCGTAATTACTTCGATCCTCGAGAAATCGAGAGTAAGTGGAAGACACGAGTGGGGTGAAAAATTGCCCGGTTTCGTCCGACGGGATCTGGCATGGAATATTTACTACGCTTTTTAATGAGATCAATGCGCCAGAGGAACGATTGGATAATTGCACCCGAGAGCCAGGCTTCTTCGAGTAATTAAACGTTCGGCGTTTCTCATTTACTTATGCTCGTCGCGATTAAAGATCCCGTACTAACTTGCTCCTACAAGACTAGAGACACCGTTCTATACTATTTACTACTGTGGCATATTTGTACGCTGAAATAGACGACGTTATTTTTTTACCTTAACAATTCACAAATTATCGAATTAATAGTATTTTCAGAAGTTATTTTGAACATTTGTTACTTTTTAACTATTCGTCCTATATTGATAAAATTATTAAATATTGATTAAACACATTCGGTGGATATGAAAGGTTGGTTTTGATTCCATACATCATCATAATAAAGAAGAGAAATGACGGGAACATAATTAGCTGTCTCTCGCATTTATATGAAATATATCTGTAGCTATTAGAACTGTATCGACACCTAATAAAATAACGGGATATAATATCGACGTTTCCGCAAGTGGAGATCTACTGTATAGCTGTGATAATCGAAACGTCGTTTCTTATCGCTGTGGAAATCCCCATCGCGTGCAAGGGGGCGAAAAGTCACGGCCGATCAGGTAAATGTCCATCGCCTATCGGTTCCCGTAATGAAAATTTTTCTGCCGTATTAAAATTACGCTTCCAGGCGAACGGCTTATCGTGCTTTCTGAAAATTGTATCGCCTATCGAGCAAAACAGCGTTTACCCGCATCTATTGAATTCGTCACTGTAACGAAAATGAGCCTGACTGGCGAATATATTTCGCAAATGTGAATTCGATCGGCTGGGCCGAATTGGAAAGGAGGAGACAATGGGAATCCAAGTGCTCGGCTCAAGGATCATTACAGTCAATCGCACATCGGTGATACGAATGCAAATCGGAATCGGGCTGTAGGATCTCGCACAGAGAATGAAACAAAAGGTCATCGCTAGTCGAGGTTTCCCAGCAAACAGTAACGAGTAACGAACGTCCGGCAGCCTGCATGCTTGCGACAACGCTTCGGCGATCGGTATTTAATTACTGGTGGAGCGGGCCTAGAGAGCTAACAACCACGCGATCTCCGTAGATCGCCGTTCTATGTGCGATCGTGAAAAACTAGTTTCTCGATTCACATGCAGTTTTTGTCAAGCGGGAAACCGCTAAGGGCATTGTGGTGTACAGATTTGCGGCATTACTGGGCATTACTGGGCATTACTAGACTTTTTTGGCCATTACTTTGAGCATTAGGCCTTCCTGGGAAAATTATAAAGATAAAATCGAGGGGGAAACCGCTGACCAAAATCTTGTACACCAATGCCTACCAATGTCCAGTGGGCATTACTTTATCTTATTGTCTTATTTCATCTTATTTTATCTTTGTAATGTCCCAGCAAGGCCTAATGCCCAAAAAAATGCCTAGCAATGCCCAGTAATGCCGCAAACCTACACACCACAATGCCCTTAGCGGCTTTCCCTTCGGATAAAATGAGATGAAATAAGATAAAACAAGATAAATAAGATTGAATAAGATAATAAGATAAAGTAATGCCCACTGGGCATTAATGGGCATTGGTGTATAAGATTTCGATCAGCGTTTTCCCCCTCGGTTTTTATTAAATATGCATTGTGATTGGGACGCATATAATCTGTTGAGTAGAACGGAACAGGAATTTCAAATCCATCGATTAAAATGTACGACAGAGGTCAATCGCAAAATTGTTATGCAAGTCAGTTGAAAATGCACCGTGCACATTTCGCAGCGAGATCCCCGAAGTTTTGCGCTCGAGAAGATGACGGCGGTACGACACGCATACCGAAAGATAGTACGTTCTTATACAGGAGTTAAGGCAAAGACAGAAAGAATAGTCAAAGTGTGGAGACGAAGCTTTCGTGTTCACTCGGTTGGAAAGTTGAATCGTCGATTGGCAAAGTCTTGACACTGTCGTATATCGCGCGTTAAAAATAAAGCTGTAACTTTTCTCCATTTTATCCGCACGAATTTCTGCGATGAAAAGGAAGCAGAAAACTCGGAAAATGTTTCAGATAGAAGTTTCCCCCTTTTCGTCCCTTTGCGAGTGAATATTAATTTAAATATATCGAGATATTGCATTTACGTTATATAAAATTGTTGCTCTTTTCTTGGAAATTTTCAGTGCTAATTTGTTACGAAGAATTGCTACATGTACCAACTTAAATCATTAGAGGAATATCCCCTATTATGAGATTCTAATCTGAGATAGTAGGTTTCCAATGTCCAAATCCAATGACAAATCTTTTTTTCGCAACGATTACACGATCTAACAATCAATTTTCCACTAAACAGATTTCACTCCAAGGGCCAATAAATTCATGGTGGATCCAACGGAAGATGCGTATTTATTTAGCAGAGACCCCGCTATCTCATATTAGGAAGCTATCTTATAGTAGAGAACTTTCCTCTATTAATTTATATCATTTATATTTGAATAGCACTCGTTTAATTCTTCAAGAGACTTGAAGAGACTCGAGGGCTGAGATCGTAAGTATATTAACTTGCATTAGAAGTATGCTTGTCACATTGAAAAAAACCAAGCGTAAAGTTGGGAGTGTAACGACGCTCAAAAGAAAAATATACACCGGTATACACAGACGCATCTCTCAGCGAGAGCTATACGCCGCTGCACCTAAATTACTGTAAATTCTCTACTAACGACCATCGAAACGCAATACAAATACTCGCCGAGTAATTTTTTCCTACAAGCACGGCAGAACTCGCCTGCCGACTCGTACAGAGAAGCAGAAGCGAAAATGAAGCCCGGAGAGACGAAGTGTGGGCAGAGAGAGAGTGGATGCTTGTTGTTGTTCCAGTATCGTCGTTAGCAAACTACATGCGGATGCTCGAACCAAATTACACATCTTGGTGTCTCAAGTATGTCGTCGTACTTTGTGAACTTATTATATGAGTAGGAGACGTTCGCATATTACTAACGTCTTAGTTATTATTCCAATCGAATTATCTTTTCTTAATTAAATATTGATTTAATAGGCACTTACGCTTTTGCAGCTGCTTATGAAACTTACAACGTGAGTTAGTCTATTGATCTCGGTTGATTTTTAGTTGATAGGTAGGCGTTCTGTCATTCAGTTGGTGAACACGTCTTATGCTAAATGTCATGAAGAAACATTTAACTTAAACTTCTTAACGAGGATTTGAAGACAGGCGTGTAAGGTAGACGAAGTGGAAGTTGGAAATGGGATGTCATCGGGGATGATGGCTAGATTGGAGTGAGCTAGAGAGAATAAACGGTTGACTGGTTTATGAATTTTAACTCTCAAGGACCTTTTGTCCTGCCATTTGTTTTTGCGAACAGAGGAGAATTGTCTTGCGAAAGTACGAAAATTCAGGTAGTTTGTACGAGACATCTTCGAAGAGTTTGACGTCAAGCAAAGTTTGGGTAGCCTTGAGTTCCAAATCAGGAATAAGACCTTGTCGAAATATTCGGGGGATTTTGTGGCGACATCGTTTGATCCGATCCTTTAAACTTAACAATAGAAATAGCCGAGCTGATTTCACCTGCTTAAATTTTCATACCATTTTTAGAACGGCACACAAATTCTCTCCTTCTATTTAGATTAGCAATATAATTCTACAAATTGTCCTGCAAAATTGTTTATTTCCGTCTCAATTTTATGCTTCATATTTAATCGGATTATGAAAAATTGATTAAACATTTGAAATACATCTCAGATTACATTTACGAAACAGGATCTAATTTTAATTAACCCAATTATTTTTTATTTATCCTTAGAAAATTTGGTATATATTATCAAATAGATCTCTATTATTATTGATCATCTTGCTAACTTTACGTTATTTGAATGCGACATGAGTCACCGAATTGAAAAAAATAATTATCAATAAACTGTGTTTCAAAAGGTTTCTCAAAATTTCATATAATTGGTCCATGATCAAGCATTCAGTAATAGTGTTATGTAAAGAATATGGTATGCAGTTATGGCAGTGACTTGCACAAATTAATCTTATTTCAATCCTACACATCGCGTTTTGGTTTATTTTCGCGAAACCGGTTGATCTTCGCTGATTGTATCAATGTAAACACCCGTATCGTTAGCGTCCTTTTCCTTCGCGATCTTCCTCTGAATGACTGCTGGGTCGATATGCAAATTTCTCGATCTTTTTACACCGGCGTGTCAGAAGATCATTGGGATAATGCCGTTTGCTTTGCGGATTCGCGAGTCCAAGAAGTCTACGGTGAGGATGACGAGCCACGGATAATTCAGGGTTTCATTTCTGATTGGCTATTGTGATCGGATATCGAATTACTTTTCTGTTCATCTCTTTTCTCCCTGGCTCCCCCCCGTCCCCCCCCCCCCCGTGTTCGAGCCAGACCGTGTCGTTCAGTAGGATACGATAGGTAACACGGGGAATGTTCGGCCTTTGTCACATTCTAGAGTGACGTGTACTCTCTTCAATCTGCGTTAAGCTCGAATCTGGGCTGCAGCGGAATGCACCTCCGGGGATGCGCTATATTCGTAATGCTTCTTACGAGATCGACACGCAGACGTGTCGAAGGCAACAAGGAATTGCAGCACTAACGACTGATGGAGCGAAGAACGTTGCGGCTAAGGAGTTTAGACCCCGACGCGTACACGATAAGCACAATGTCGCGTTGTCAATTAATGGAATAATTTCCCGGGCCTGCCGGATAGGATGAAATTCCTCTGCGCCGTTTCTGACTCAAGCGAGAAACACGTATAGCTCACGATGAAAGCGACATGAGCGTCCAGGGTGCAATGGGGGTTGCATACCATATACGTCTGGCTATCAACATAATACCAGATATGTAGTTCTTTAATGATAAGCGAATGACAGCTTTCTTCAGATATTACGGGCTTTCTTTCACATGAGTATTTCGGTGAAACTTATTCCAGGAATCCTTTATTTAATACAGTTTAAATTGAATCTTTTCGACATCATTGCTATTTCACAAGCCTGAAATAGGATGGAGCAAATGAAGCAAAAAGTACCAAAATAAAAGTTGAAAAAAAAGAGATAGTTTGACGGAATAAGCCGCCTGGTGCTAAAGTGTCAGCTAGACATTCTTAATTTTGATTTTAATTCGTAAAATTTAACTCGTGATCATTAATGACATCTCTTTGAGGAAGAGAAACAAAATTAAGTGAAAGTAACAGTGACGAATTTGTCTTTATTGCTTTGTAATATTAGGTAATGGGGATATATATTTCGCTGTAACAATTGCTCCACGTTTCCTCCGAATTGTCCATTTAGTGAAGATCCCATCCAATATTTGCGACGCGGCGTCAGCTTCAGAAGTGCCGATTGCTGTTCCCGATGAGAGATGGATTACGTTGAAGAGGAAGGGGTGAGAATGGAAAGGAGAGTTGACCAATACTATTCGTACCATTTGGCGGTATTGAATATTCAACAATTGCACTCGACTCGGTCCAATGAGATTTCGCCCAAACATCAGAATACAGATTGACACACGGATAGTTGTACGCATTCAGCTTTCTGTACGCACAATATTTGATGTATTTGAATATCGTGTGTATAATTGGACCGTGTTAATATTTTTTAATTATATAAATGAGTATCTCTCGGTTAAAAAAAATTGCATAAGACTGTTTCAAATGAAATATATATTTAGATTTTGAATTTGGAATATAACACTCGACATTCTGATTCGCATTGTATGAGTCTCTTCGACTGTTCATTTAATTAAAGTAACTTTCTACCAATCTTTTCTTTAACAATAAATGTAACGTTTGTACAAGTTGTATTGTGCTCTCCTATCGCTTTAAATTCTGTTACATTATAATTTAATGTGAAATATTAACAATTGCAGCAACAACAATTGCATTATTTAATAATTATTTTAAATGTTTGTAACCTTTTAATTAATTTTTTTATTGCAAAGTAGCTGTGAATATTTTTTAACAAAGAAATAAAATTTAAACATGATAACATGATATATTAGTATAGTAATTAAAACTCTATGTATAGCTTTTGTACAAATAAAATAATTTTATATAGATATTAAACGATGTTGTATGTCACGAATGAACTGATTTTTGTCTAGCTATCGCAATTACAGCTTTTCATATTACAATTGTGGCATAATTTTATTAACAGTTAAATTCCTGCAAATATTACTAGAACACCAAAATTCTTGTGCAACGTATTTTTATTGACACAGCATTAATAAAGATATTTATTTAACTAAATAAACTATGTAGTAAAAAAGTTTATATTTCTGTATGCAATTTCAGTTACACTTGTTTCTATAATGGATTTCCTGCATTCGACGAATCATGCATAATCCGATCATCAGGAAGTTGAGAATCAAGTCGTAGCGACATCCTGTTGCTAAAAGCGAGAGGAATTTCTGGTTGAATCGAATGAATCAACCATTCGTCACAATCTCTTTGCCCACTCGGCAATGCACGATCACATTTATTCTCGGTTTTTTTCCCCCTTAAAGACATTTCTGATTGTTCCTGCGGGATACAATCCTACAATTGTGCGGCGCAAACAATCTTATCATACACACGAGGCGTACCTTCTCAAGCGACAAGATCGTGGGCGGTGCATTAGTACTCTCGCAGTACCAAGCGTCTCGAAAACAGAAAGCCGAAGTGTCTTGACTACTTGAGTGATTTTGCGCATTCGTTAATGTATCTGCGTAGGTCTACGCTTAAATGTACAGTCTTCTCTACCAAAATTTTTGAAATTTTGTGCGACTTAATATAATTAAATTATTTTTTATCTTAATTTTATACAATTATTGGTCAATGATAAAGTTTTGATAAAGTTTTAACTGAAATAAAATTTAAAAAGTTGTTTCTTTATCTTGTGTAATAATTAAACCAAATTGAGTGAGGCTTATTGTCGCCAGTGGTAATTAAACACGGGGAAATTCTTTTAAAAATCGACCAAACTGGCATAAAAAGTGATATGTATTTAAGTCACAACGTTTCGACCTCTTTATCGGGACCTTTTCAAGTACAATCTGGAAACAAGTACGCATTCTGTTTCGGCATAACATTAATTTGTTCAATCAACATTAGGTACTTTTTCTCCTCTGTAACACATACTTATGTACTAAGAGTTCCTTTCTTTGTATTGCGATTTGTACTTTTGAAATTTGCTTCCAGATTGTACTTGAAAAGGACCCGACAAAAAGGTCGAAATGTTGTGACTTAAATATATATCACTTTTCATGTCAGTTCGGTCAATTTTTAAAAGAATTTTCCCGTGTGCAATAATTAAACATGTTGAAACTAAAAGATAATTATTTATTGCAAATAGAACAGAAAGTAAAGTTTGTAGAGCTCTAACAATAAGTAACAAACATGAAGATTTTCTTCTAATTTTTGGCAACGTCGAAATACTAAGGACTTATTATTAAAAACAGTAAAGAAAAGAATCACAATTATCTGCGAGGTGTAATCATACTCCAAATGAACAATATCTCCACTTACAAACACTTGGCGGTGTCCTCCTGTTATGAGATGCGGACGCTGAGAATAATACATGGAGGTGCAGGAACGTCGCTTGTGCCACGCGAAAAATATTTGCATAATTGTGTGCGTTTGTACCCCGTCAGTGTACTTAAGGGTTAAGGATAATAAAATTCCTTATTATAATTGTTCCGTGTTCTTTTTCTTTTATTCTTGTTATTTTTTCGTAATTGGCCATATACGTCATGACAAAATTACAGTTTAACTGTAGCTAATTGCTTAATTCAATTTAACTATTATACTTGGGAAAGCTAATTATTAAAAATTAATATCGTCAGGAAAGTCGACGATCTTGACTGTCGTTTCACTCATTAACGGTAATATGAATAAAAGGAGTCCTGAAGTGGTTTAAGACCAAAAGTCGTTTGAGGGAACTCATGATTCTGAAAAATGGTTCCAACGTGCGCATCCCGGGCGGATTTCAATTAAACTTCCGGGAAACTTCTACTTTATCAGATCGCTGGAGCACATAATGAAGATCCGATAATCGCGCCTGAGCGATAATCAGTTTATCGATAATCGATCAGATCTTTTTGGGATGAAATTTTGCACGTTCTTACTAGCAAATCCACAGATGATATCGGGGAAAGCAGCTTCTCTCGTTTACAATTAAACGCTGTGATATTAAGTTACTTTTTATATGTCCACATATATATTGAGTCATGAAAAGTATAAAGTGTGTGTTGATTAAAAGAACAAAGTTACATGCCACAAATAATGCATCAACTTATTTTAAGTCACAACATTTATGTGAAAAGCTCGTTGTAAAACGTTTTGTATATTTGGGAGCTGTAATTACTTTTCCAATCGTATCGAATTAAAGCTGATTAAGTGGTGAGACATCATTAATCGGAGAAGCTTTATTTATTAAAACAGGTTGAATCAATCGTATTTACCATCTCTTACGTTTTGCCAATAAAATCTTATCTGACATAAAAGTTATTCGGCGATTTATGGGTACGCGATGAGACAAGCAACAGCAGTTATTTATCAAATTAATTTTAATATACATTAGATAAAAATATAAATTATGATCTAAAAAATTGTATATTATATTGACAGATTTGTCGTAATAAATAAGTACTTCATGTTTTAATACGCTCATGTAATAAATCATAGCATTTAATGATTTATTATACTTGCACTGGTATATAATTTAAACGACAAGGTAAAATAAGAAATGTCTAAAGAACTCATAAAGTTTCTGTATTATAAATAAATTCGAAGATTGATAGCATTGCGAATTTCCCCCTGAAAAATTTATGCGCGTAATTGTATTTATGATTTTTCACGCTATCTTAAATGAAACGCACGTCGTGAAAACGCATGCGAAATTTTTATCACAGCAATAATCTACCAGAGTCGTGTCTCCTGGGGCGTTGGAAGCGATTACTTCAAGCTACGAGAATATTGCTCCACTTCATCCCACACGGGCACAGATAGACACTGTCTGCTCTAAACGTAGCATATCGTAAGAGAAACGAAGCGAACCGGCATTTGCCACATCGATCGAGTGCACTTGCGCATGCTGTTCATGGAACTGCAAAATACCCGTAGCGGATTAAAAGCGCGGTTGTCGATTCAGAAGCAATAAGGACATTCAAAACATTTTGCATCTTCCATTTAAATTTAGAACTTAACACATGCTTCTGACAGATATTAATTTTGTTGCTCGCGCATTAAAATCGATCTCTTCTCGCGTATTTCTCTGGCATATTTTTACGTTCTTTTCAAAACAATTCACCGACACGAGGTTATATTTTATGAGCGAATAAAAACGTTTATCTTCAAACTGAATATTTTTTAATACAATTTTTAAAATATTTTTGAAGCGCCATGCTGGAGAGCGTAAACGCACGGAAGTGTCTATCGATTGTTTCTTCTTATAGCAATAAATCACATGTGGACGTAATAAACTCCAAGTATTGTGCCGCGCCATTCGATGAGCCGATCGAGCGCTCAGATCCAGAGGTTTTGAACGCCGCGCTGCTTTGTACCGCTCCGCTTGATCTTCGGTGAGGCTATTTGCGCACTCATCGCGCGATGTACGTGCGAAGTTGAGCATTCACGGGTTTTATACACACGATCTGTTCTCTCCTCAAATATACAAATTGATTCAAAGACTCTTGGTTTACTCTTATTAACGTAATGAGAGTGTTTCTTCCCCTGATTTTTCTCAATGAAATGGCACTTCGTGATTATTTGTTAGTGAATTAATCTGTTAGATATGCTACAGTACGTTTCTGCAATTGCAGAAAAATGGTTAGCTGTTGGCGAGAGTAGGAAAAAAAAGGAATACCTATTAAACTTCTTACAGCTCGATACTTCGTTATCGCAAAAGAGAAATAACTTTTTACGTTTATGCACCGCTTTCAATCTGTCCAGAACGATCCGCGATTGGTTTTATATCGCGATTATTTTTATCAAGCACACGTGCTGGGCATTTGTATCTTTAAACGTGATCGCTAATTCGGAATTTCGTCGAGGTTATTCCACGATCGTACATATCTTCGTTTTTCGTTCTCATGGGAGACATTACCTCCGAAGACGGACCGTGAAGCAGAGAGAGGGGGGTGGCTGGTACAATGGAATCCTTTGTCCGACCTAATAACGCGAGATATCGACGTATTCTTTATCCGACGATCGGGTCACGAATAGCCACGTCGCGATACAATAATACGGTCGATCGTTTTCGATACTGCTGCGAAGAAAAGGCCGGAGGACTGTCGGATGATTTAGCACGTTTTATCGCGCGAAGAAAGAAGAACGACTTGGCTTTTATGTGAAAAATACTGCGTATTGTCGCGGACTCGAATTTGTGTAAGTGGAAGATTTAATTGCAATACTTGTTATTTTACGGCGTCCACATGTAAGATAATTAAGACGTTGACGTTAAATTTATTGAATGCACCTATTTTTATATTTTGTCTTTGTTTGTTGTGCGCCTGTGGAAACGCGTAAGAAAACTTCAATAACGCAACAGCTGAGTGCTTGAAGATGCAAAAAAAAAATGCCCACTTTACGGCGGGCACGCCCTTTTTAGTCATGAATATACTTAT